>NW_017263666.1:67873-84307 GCF_001662655.1 Pseudogymnoascus verrucosus
TCTAATCCCCTGCCTCCTCTATTAAGTAAACTAACGTAACGAAACCTCTATGAGTCTTATAGTTTAAGACCTAGCGTTACACTTTAAGCACTACTTCTACAAGGTACTAGCTCATACACTAAAGCAACCATAGCTCTAAATGTTCTAAGCCTAAGAGGAAGTGTTGTTAGACGACCTAACATACCTACCCTATAGTCGTCTTAGAGACCTACAACTAAGAACGAGGAGATGCCTAACGCGCCTATAACTTTAGAACTTAGGGAGGCCTTGCGTGTTAAGCTCCCTAACACTTATTCTAGCAATCGAAAGGAACTTAAAGTATTCCTACTATAGGTTGAACTATACTAGCACTTTAACAACAACAAGTTCCCTACTAGAGAAAGCTATGCTCTATAGACTTCGTCCTACCTTTAAGGAGAGGCCCTTCGATGGATTAAACCCTTCCTTAAGGACTACTTCTAACACGAAAGTACTAACGGAAGCATAGCAGCTACCTAAACTATATTTAGCAGCTAGAAAGGATTCTATAAGGAGATCTAACGTATGTTTAGAGATATTAACGAGATTAAGACTATAGTAGACTACCTGTTTGCGCTTAAACAGACAGGTAGCGCTCTTACGTACTCTATAGAATTCTAGAGATATGGCAATTAGATAGGATAGGACGCTAGCGCGCTTATTAGCTACTACTAACGTAGGCTAAAGAGCTATGTATGTATAGAACTTGCCTACTTAGAGCAACAACTAACAGACATGGTAACGCTAATCGAGCATATAGTCCGAATCGACAATTAGCTATACGAATTCTAGAAGGAACGACGGACCTATAACAAACCTAAGAAAAGTTATCCCTACTAAGGGAACGAAGGTAGACGATGGGAATAACACCTATAAGACAACTATTAGTTAGACCTAATGGAACTCGATGCTACGTTTAAGCCTAGACGACCCTATAACCTAAAAAAGGACAAGTAAGTTAAAGAACGGCTTTGTTTCAATTGTAATAAGCTAGGTCACATGGCACGAGATTGTAGATAGCTAAAAAAGGGAAACGGTAGACGTAAATTTAGCAAACAACTTAACGCTACCTAGTAAGGCTAAGGAGGCTATAACGCCCTAGGAATGTAGTTAAACGCTACGTTTGTAAATAAACAGGACTAGGGAATTAATGGCGATAGCACCCTAGAAGATGAAAGCTTAGACGAGGGATTAGAGGTAGAATCTCTTACCGTCTTAGAATAGGGAACCTTTAAAGAGCTCGTACCTATAGAACTAATGAGTCTGTAGTGTAAGAGCGTAGTACAACGCATGGCAAAACACGCCTACTTAAAGATTAAGGACGAACGAGGCAAGCCTAGCGCTCTAAGGAGAATTCCTATGCTTAAGGGCATCTATAGGGACCTGTTATAAGGACTCCCGTTAGAATGTAAGGTAGACGACTGCAAAGACGACCTCTAGAGATACTACGACATACTAACTAACGAGCTTAGACGGCTTAGAACGACATTAGAGATAGAAGACTTCTTAGTCTAAGAAGTAGGAAGACTATAAACGGATGTTAAGCATATGGCTACGCTAAAGAGCGTGAAAAGCGTTAAACTTTACTACTAGGACAGAAAGAGGGCCCTAAAGAAGTACGACAAGAAAGCTAGAGAT
The DNA here is from genome assembly GCF_001662655.1 of Pseudogymnoascus verrucosus. Taxonomy (NCBI): domain Eukaryota; kingdom Fungi; phylum Ascomycota; class Leotiomycetes; order Thelebolales; family Thelebolaceae; genus Pseudogymnoascus; species Pseudogymnoascus verrucosus. Next base: position 69,530 of record NW_017263666.1, read on the forward strand.
ATGATTTAATAGGAGAACACAAGACCTACTACCTAACTAGAACGGAGAGCTATAGAACAATTAGAGACGTTTACTACGCCTCTAAGGGAAGATAGTAAATAGGTAAAAGGACAACAGGAATTAGTAAGGGCAGATGTAACAGAGACTAATCATCCCTAGCATGCATATGTCTACTAGGAGTACTATAGTAAAGACGACTATAAACTCTACTAGAGAAAGAAACACTAGCATTAGTTATTCCCTTAATCCTTACCTAAGATACACTTTTAAGACGTAGAATAGGTTTATGCCCTTAGATGCAGCTAGTCTAAAGGAGAATTACCTATAAAAAATGAATAGGTATACAAGAGATACCTATACCTACTAAAAGAGGCAGTAAGACAAGAAGGACTGCCCTCATTAGGACTGCTAATAGAGGACGATGAATATTATTCTCCCTCTAACGAATCAAAAAACTAGGAGTCCTTGACAGTAGGCTACTAGCAAGCGACAAAAAGAGGCCTAGTGTAAAACAGCTATGTTGTAATGCTAGGTCTTAACTACAAGACTTATAGAGGTTTCGTTGCGTTAGTTTACTTAACAGAGGAGGCAGGGGATTAGACATAGAGGCTTTTATAAAACACGTTATAGTATATAACAAAATACTATATTGAGTTGAGCATAAAGCTCCTATCTAAGAACTATCTATCTACTTATATAGTAGCGTTATGCTAAAGGGAATAGTTAGAATAGCAGACTCTCTAACTATTCTCACTATTCCTACTAATCTAATTACATGTGTGTCCTATAAGAGGTGCTATACTTATTATAGGCACTGTTTCCTATAGGTGCCTTCCTAAGGAGGCACCTTACTCTATATAGGTGCCTTTCCTAATAGGCACCTCTCCTTTGCTAGGTACCTTCTAAGAAAGGTACCTTTCCCTAGAGGTGCCCTTATTAACTAAGCTACCTATAGTCTCTATGTCCATTTCCTACTGCTAATTAGCTGTAAGCTATTTTACCTTATTATTCCATCTTATAGCATATGGGTTGCATGTCTTAGCTATAACACTAAGTCCCCTCCCTTAAGGCCTAGTCCTATAGGCCTTGCTAACTAAGAGTCCCGCTAGCCTACTTAAGCATAGTAGGTCCCTTATATTTATAGGGTAGGTAAGGCCACAACCATGTCTTCCTCTAAACACTTAAAAATCAAAGAACGTAAACTACTTGCTAACTACATAACCTACGAAGGGGTTGAAATGCCTTCCTGTTCCTACTACGAGAAACGAGGTCTCTACTACCTTGCTTCTACATCTTTAAAGCAATGTAATGAATGTGTTCGTTCGAATTCTTGCAACTATAACGTCTCTAGCCCTTCTACTAGCAACTAGCTATAAGAAGGATGCCTCCTTACTTAGGTTAGTTACAGTCGTTACGTGCCGCCCCTAAGACTTAGGGCAGTTATGGTTTAATCGCAACTGCAAGCCTTAGGCACATAGCGTAAGGAAGCCTTAGGTAAATAGGGGGTTAGTCGTGTTAGAGGAGTTCTAGGTATAGAAGGAAACAGGAACGGAGGGTTCCCCCTTTATCTTTTTTATATCCTTCGTAGTAGACCTATAGGATTGTACCGACTTCTATCTAACTCGCACTCCTATATGCAATTGCTTGTAATATAGTGCCCTATGTCCTTACATTATACAAAAAAGATTACGCCTGCTAGGGACAGCTGTACTTAAATAATATCCTACAACTAGAACGACTTAGGAGAACTGTTGAAACACCACCGACTGCAACTTAGTAACATTTCAAAGTAGAGACCTAACGACTTTAAATAGCTGTAACCCTAGAGAACTTACGGACAACTAGTGGATTAGGGTTTAATCCTATAGAGCAAGCTAGTAAAGTCGCTAACGTGTTAGCGCTAAATAGGATATGAGATCCTTAAGAACCCCCTTAAGCATAGAGGCAATTGTGAACAAGAGTGTTGATAGCTACGAGCTACTAGAAGTTAAACTCTTTTGTATTGACACTAATACACCCCTAAACTAATATGAGGAAAATGACCTTAAACATCCCCTAAGACAATGATGGTTAACTGTTACGAATGTTAACGAGACAAACTACTGCTATAGCTACAACTACTGCACCTACTAATGACATACTAGATTAAATGGCAAACCTTAAGATCTAGATGCAAGAGATTAAGGAAATGATAGCTAACCTAGTAGCAACCTAGACTAGAATACTGTCTACGCTACTAGTAGACACCGTTAAAGTTAGGGAGCGACGAACTTCCCCTATGCAAAACACCCCTAAGACAGTTTAGTTGCTGCCTCTTTAAAACACTCGTTCTCTATCGATTCTAAGGATGTATTCTAAAGACCCTCTAAATCGCTATAAGAAATCCACTATCTCTAAGAAGATTACGCTGCTTAGCAATAGGATAGAACATACCTTTATGCAATAGAGCGTGTCTATTTAGGACCGCCTCGTAGTTAATGAGGACTACTACCCTACTAACGTCTTAAGAAGAGCGTTAATATAGGGAACTACAACTAGCCTAGTAAAGAAATACCTCGAACCCTAATACCTGTCTACGACACATAGGTTTCGGAGTGCCGACGAGATAATGGACCTGTTAGGTTTATATTACCTTACTAGCAACAAAACGGAACAGGCCTAGAACCTCTTCGATGACCTCTAAATAGGAGAGAAAGGACATACAAACGAGACTTTCTTAGAGTTTAAAGCTCGCTTCTAAAGTGCAGCTATTATAGGACAGGTTACTAAGTTGGAATGGTTTTAGTATATGTAGAACAAGTTAACCCCTCAATTCCATAGCTGCGTAGCGGTTATTAAAAGTTAATGGAAGGGAGACTACTACACTATAGTCTAAGAACTCACTGCCTTTAATTAGGAGCGGCGCTAGAACAATGAGTTGAGCTTCCTGTCTAAGAGCAGCGAGTCGAGCTCCTAAGGACCCGCCTGCCTAAGCTCATCTAGGTTTACGCCTATGGACCCTAGAAAGGCCTAGCTACTAAGGTAGACAAGAAACCCTCTAGTTTCCTTCTAGAGGACTCCCTTTACGCCTACGGCCCCTAAGCTAGACATTACAGGCTACGTGCAGACCGCTGTGCTAGCTACGTCTAGGAACTGTTTTAAGTGCAGCAAGCTAGGCTATTTCTAAGACAAATGCCCGCTTAACCCCACTGTTAAGGAGATTGACGGCGAAGCCCCTAAGGACGAAGAGCAGTAGGAGGAAGCAGTCGCCTACTAGTCGGATGCGTCCCTAGAGGAAAACGACGAGGCCTAGGGAAAGGCTCCTTCCTAGGTCTATGTAAATGTAATCTATAAGGACTGGATTTATAAGAACTCTTAGGAGGCTCCTAATTTCTCGTCGATATAACCCTAAGTATAAACGGACTTAGGGTGCAAACGAAGTCACTTGCTAACATAGGAGCAAATGGCTACCTCGTCATTAATAAGCCTTTTGCGTAACGACTGTCGAAAGCGCTCTAGAGCCCTATACGGAAACTGCCCTACTCTGTACCTATACGTGGATTTCAGCGAAATATCTAAAGCTACGTGTCAGAGTATATTCAGTTATACTTAACAGTTAAAGGACGCCAAATCTATAACTGCCCCTTTGTGCTCCTAGATCTTAGAGCGCAAGATGTGATAATTAGGAAGAAGCTTTTTAGCCACTTCTAAATCCTACTCGACTCTACAAAGAGCTAGCTAGTATGGCTAAAGGAGTACCTGCCTACTCCTAGCTAGAGCAAAGAGATTACCTTGCCCTACTACTTACGTGAACTGTCTATACGTTACCCCGCCTATTAATTAGATGCGAACCAGCAGGATGATGCTATCGACTATAACGACAGATGACGTAAGGGCAGACGCTCGATGTAAATAAAAGTGATAACGGCCTATTATAACGCCATTATCGTTACCCTACTAAGTACAGTGCGAGACGATAGACCAACTAACCTACACCCTAAAACCCTAAGGCTACAGGCCTCGCCTATGGAAACCTATAAAGACAGACCCTCTAAGTAAGCAGAGGCGAATCCTCTAAGAAATAGACTATCCGCATATAAGAGAAGGAATCATAGGAGAAGCAGAGCTGTCCCTCCCTCCTAACGCTAGACCCTGTTACGCAGCTTTACGCCAGTCTAAATTTATAAGATTAGTGCAAACGCTTTCTACTATAAGATGATGCGGAGCGACTCCGAGTTCTTTACAACAAGCATCTACGAGATCAACTAGGTCATCTAGGAGAGGGAAGCGGCTAAGGACAAAGAAACGCTCCGCCTTATTTAGGACAAGCTTCTATAGATGCACCGTAACTATTCCGATGTCTTTTTGAAGTCGGAATCTAATTAGCTTCCCCTACATTACATATACGATTATAGGATATAGCTAGAAGCCCCTTTACTAAACGCCTTCTTGCTACTATACTAACAAAGCACTGAAGAGCTTAAGGCGACTAAGTAATACCTATTAGAGAACCTTAAGAAGGGCTTTATAGTCAATAGCAATAGCCCGTTTGCCTCCCCTATACTATTTGTAAAGAAGGTAGATGGCAAACTGAGATTTTGTATCGACTACTAGAAGTTAAACAGACTAACCTATAACGACCCCTACCCTATCCTACGTATCGACGAACTACTAGGATAGGTAGCAAAAGCAAAAATCTTTATAAAGCTAGACATTAGACAAGCCTTCCATTGTATATAAATGGACCCTAACTCTAAAGAGTACACGACCTTTTAGACTCGATATAGATCCTACAAATGCAAAGTGCTGCTGTTTAGTCTAACGAATGGCCCCGTAACCTATTAGAGGTATATAAACGACGTTCTTATGTAATACCTAGACGACTTCTATACTGCCTACCTAGACGACATACTAATCTACTCTAAGGACCCTATAGAACACGTAGGCTACGTATATAAGGTCCTCTAGCAGCTTTAAGAGGCAGGACTCTAAGCAGATATAAAGAAATGCAAGTTTAACGTTACTAAGACAAAATACTTAGGTTACATTCTAACCACTTCTAGAGTAGAAGCAGACCCCGACAAAATCGAACCGCTCTACAACTAGGTACAACCGACTACTGTTATAGGTGTGAAGTCCTACCTAGGATTTTGTGGTTTCTATAGACAGTTCATCTACAATTTCAGGAAAATAGCAAAGCCTCTCACGACTATTACAAGCCCCTTAGAACCGTTTCTATAGACTAACGAATGCGAGAACGCTTTTAAAGAACTGCGCTGACAGCTTTTAGTAGTATAGGCGCTCTATTACTTCAACCCTAAATTGCCTACAAAGCTAGAAACAGACTCCTCTAATGGAGTAGTAGCTGGGGTTCTATCCTAGGAACACCCTAAGAAGTAGTGGTATCCTGTAAGCTTCTATAGCTATGTCCTAACTAGACACAAGATCAATTAGGAGATCTACGACAAGGAGTTATTTGCTATTATAAAAGCGTTTGCGAAATAGAGGCTAGAATTAGCATCGGTACGCCACTGAATCAACGTGTATACTGATTACCGATCTTTAGAATACTTTATGTCAACGAAGGTTCTTATAGCAAAGCAGGTTTAGTGGATAGAACTACTCTCCGACTTTAACTTCTACATTACGTATACAGCCGGCAAGAATAACTAGAAGGCCGATATTCTAAGCTAAAGAGACTAAGACCTAGTAATGTAGCAGAAAGTCAAACTAGATAGTAGAGCGAGGGTATTACTTAGCCTAAGCCGTCTACACCCCTACATTAACGCCAAACTAGCAGAGAACTATATAGCTTCTATAAATGCGTTAGACGTTGTGAATGTACAGATGCCCTTCGATCTAATAGAGGCATTGTGCGTAGACAACAAGAGGTCGTTTAGTAAGACCCGTGTGAAGCAACCCCTACCTAATGGGTTCGCTCTAAGCGACTAGCTTCTTATATACAAGGGTCAGTTATGCGTAAATCGCTATACTAACTTATGTACAAAACTGATCTAAGAAGCGTACGATTAGGTGTCATTAGCACACCCTAGCAGCTAAAAAACCTACTAGCTAATCGCTCTAAAGTATCACTAGGTAGGTATAGAAGTGGACTGCTTACGGTACGCATAGAACTGTGTGACATGCCGGCTCTCGCACACTAACGTCACTAAGCAGCAAGGTTTCTTACACCCCCTACTAGTACCCGAATACCCTATACAACACCTAACGATGGACTTTAAGGAGTTCCTAAAGGATAAGCACAGTTATAACAGCATCTTAGTGTTTATAGACCAACTCGGAAAGAGTTTAGTGACTATACTATGCTACAAGACCACTGACGCTAGACAGATGGCATAGTTGTTCATTAAATGGATATACTGATTTAGGCACACTCTAGAGTCGATTATTAGCGACCGTAGACCCTAATTTGTGTCGTCTTTCTAGTAGGAGTTCTGCTGAATAATTAGCGTAAAGGTTAAATTGTCGACGGCTTACTATAAGCAGACTGACGGACAGACGGAAATTATGAACTAGTATATAGACTAGAGACTAAGGCCTTTCGTATCCCATTACTAGGACAATTAGAGCAAGCTCATTCCTATTATGGACTACGTATAAATGACGCTGCCCTATGCATCTATTAGGATGACTCCCTACCGACTTAAGTACGGAACCAATCTGTGTATAAGTTAGGATTAGAACACCCTAAAGGCTATCAATCCCTAAGAAACTCTAAATCGCAACGAAGCTAAAGCAGTAGCTACCCGAATGCATAACGCATAGGCTATCGTAAAGGGAAATATAGCTAAAGTACAGGAAGAGATGTCTAAGCACGCGAATCAACGCTAAAGAGCCGTTGATTAGGACGTAGGTAACAAGGTTTATTTATCGACTAAGAACTTAAGAAACTCTCACCCTAGCTGGAAGTTAGGGCAACAATGGGTCGGACCCTATATAGTACTAGAACAAATCAGGTACTCCTTTCGATTAGACCTACTAAAGGGTTCCTAAATACACGATGTCTTCTCACTAGACGTACTCATTAAGGCCCTAAGCAATCCGCTACCTAGTTAAGCAGCGCCTAAGCTAAGCAGCGAAGTCGTAGACAGCCTAGAGGAGTAGGAGGTCAAAAAGATTCTCGCTATAAGGATCTAGCGAAAACAACTCTAATACTAGGTATCCTAGGTTAGATATAATCTAGACCTAGAATGGTACCCTACCTTAAACTTTAAGAACTCCCCCTACAAAATCTAGGAATTCTATACAGAGTACCTAAACCTGCTAGGACTGCTGTAGGACCTACCTAGTTGGATTACAGAATAGGAGATAGGCGAGCTAAGCTACAATTACGAGAGGCATAGCAAAGTAGGGAAAAACAGCGTCGTTGCTACCTACAACACTAAACTAAACACCCTCTAAGCTAGGGCACCCTTAGAGCCGTAGCCCTTGTAGAAGCCACCCTTCCTAAACGTCTCACTAGCGTCGCAATAAGCGGCTACTACTATAAGAGACGAAGGGTTGAAGTGACCCTACGTAAAAGACTACACCTAAGTTCCCTCTAACACAGGGCCTACCCCCTACTCTCTGTAAGAGGCCCTAACCCCATTCTCTACCTCCTTCTCCTTCTCCTTCTCTTTCCTGCAGGGGGTAGGCGCTAGGACCAACTTCGCGGCGACGGCAACGACAGCTATAGCACCTGCCTCTACTGCGTTCACCACCTCCTTTAGGAGGCTAGGAACCTCCGCCTACTCTGTCTAAAGACAGCGTAGTAACGAACGAACAGCCTAACCTAGGTCAGCACCGATACCCTACTAGGAAAGGAGATTCACTTACCTTAAGTCTCAAATTAAGAGACTCAAGGGCTGCGCGAGTTGCGCGGGCCTCCTTATAGAGGTCCCGAGTCGCCTCGTCCTAGAACTTAGGGACGGAGGCGGCAGCGAGTAATAGGACGTAGTTAGCCTTAACGGCAGCGGCGACGACGTCGTTAGGGACGAGGGGGGTGGCTGCCTTAGTAGCGACGATGGTGGCGAACTCAGTCCCTAGGAACTAGGGCAGCTATTCCTACTAAGTCAACACTAAACAAACCTAAGAACAAGCTAAAAGCAAAACCAAACAGTAATAGGAAACCTACTAGAACATACGTAGAATGCTGCGAAGTGCAGTAACTATACTTCAAGCTAGTTAAGGACTAGACATAAGTATAGGCCGCAGCCCTACAGGAAATTGCCTAAAGGCAGTAGACGCATAGGACGCAGAAGGAATCTACTAAAGCCCTAGAGGGCATAGGAACCGGCATCTTTAAATTGGAAATCTACGATTCCTATTAGCCTAGCCTAAGTTATCACTACTGCGCTAGTGCAGTTCCTCAACCTACCGAATCGTTCGAATTGGTTTTATGTCTAAAAACAATTAATTAGTATCCTCCTCTACGTTTAGGAGGGGCTACTTACTAGTCTTAGAGGGGGGTTTCGGCGTTGTTGTTGTAAAGAAAACAACAGGAAGTTAGCGAACCTCGATTTCATATTCTAGCTTACAATAAAGCTGTCTAAATTAGGTTTAGCGCGATCTATCTCTCCTTATACAAACAATCTAGAGTCTATAGCCCTAATTAGACTCGATTCGATACTAACCCAGACCCTTGCATACAACTTACTACCTTAAACAAAGAAACACCTACTCTTCTACCCTCCTTAGCGACGACTTAGGCCATAATACCCTCAACTTACACAACAAACTAAACACAGAGTTCTGCGTGCGTGCTTTAAGGACAAAGCACCCTCTAAAGGCAGGGGGTAGTGTAAGAAGGATGCCTCCTTACTTAGGTTAGTTACGGTTGTTATGTGCTGCCCCTAAGACTTAGGGCGGTTATAGTTTAATTGCGACTGCGAGCCTTAGGTACATAGCGTAAGGAAGCCTTAGGTAAATAGGGGGTTAGTCGTGTCGGAGGAGTTCTAGGTATAGAAGGAAACAGGAACAGAGGGTTCCCCCTTTATCTTTTTTGTATCCTTTGTAGTAGACCTATAGGATTGTACCGACTTCTATCCAACTTGCACTCCTATATACAATTGCTCGTGATACGGTGCCCTATGTCCTTACACTAGCAGTTACTATAGAAAGAAGAAGATCGTCTTCGCCTTAAAACTTACATAACCTATAAAGCTATAGCAACTGCTATAGCGCGTCTTAACTGCCTTAAGTAATAGTAGGATCTTCTTAAGACCTAAGGTGCTAAGATGCTTCACTACAGTCTAAAGACCCTTAATGAACTAGAGGAGGTAGAAGAACGTAAGCGGCAAGAAGCCGAAGCCTACAGTCACCTTACTAGTCCTTCTGTAACTAACCCTAGGAGCGCTGCCCCTAAGCACGACTACCTATTAGCTCTTTCTCCTAGGTTTTTCAACTGCTAGGGTGTCGACGGTAGAACTCCGCTAGCAACTCTAGGCAGCTAAGGTTTCCCCTTAACTCCTATAAGTTGTCCGTAGGTTCGTAGCCTTTCCATTTTATTAAAAACTCTTCTTAGCATCCTACTAACCTTTTGTCTAGGATCGCCTCGACCTTATATTTAATGATCTCATTCTTAGGTTAGAGTTTAGCGTTAGTTGCAATTAGAGTATCCCCTCTTACTAGTTCTAATAATAAGATATGAAACACTAGGTAGAGTTTAGAGTTCTTAGGTAGCTGTAGTCTGTAATTAACTAAGCTGACTTTGTTTAATACCTTAAATGGTCCTAATTTCTTAAAGTCCAACTTTGTACTTAGTCGTTTCGTTTTGATATGTTTTTAGAGTAGGTATACTTTATCCCCCTCCTTAAAGGCAGGTTCCATACTACACTTCCTGTTTACATATATAGTAGATCGTTCATTTAAGAATTAGATGTCCGTTGCAAGTTGTTTATAGAACGATTTCAGTTGTTCTACCACAATTAGGGCTTGTTTAGCTCGTGCTTCATCTAGTCTTAGTTGCCTATATACTTCTAGCTAGTAGCTGTAATTAGCAAAGAACAGTGAGACTTTCGTTGCTTCCGCCATCGCGCTGTTATATATAAACTGTGTAATAGGTAAAATCTAAACCTAATTATCCTGTTAATGATTAACATAACTTCGTAGGTACTATTTAAGAGTTTGATTTAATCTTTCTATTTAGCTGTCTATCTAGGGGTAGAAAGCTGTTAATAGCTTGTGATTTGTTCCTAGTAGAGCCATTAACGATTTCTAGAATTTCGAAGTAAAGAGCTTGTCTCTGTCTAAGATGATTTCTTCTAGCATCCTATGATTAGCTAATATGACTCGAATGAAGGTATATGCAAGCGCCTTAGCGTTGCTAGCTTCTAGATATAGTACGAATTTCCTATACTTCGTAAGTCTTTCCGTTATAACGAGGATAGAGTTGTATTCTATTCCTATTAATAGGTCTTTAGAGGGTGGTAGCTTAACGATGAAGTCTAAAGCTATTGATTTCTACGCTCCTTTTAGTACTAGTGTCAACTTAAGTTGTCTGTAAGGCAAGTGCCTATTAGATTTAGACTTACTACAAATGTTGCACTCTCTTACTACTGTTTCTACCTACTTCCTTATACCTAGGAAGTAGTAGTGTCTAGTGATTCGTTTAAAGGTTCGTGTTACTCCTTAATGGCCATGTGCTAGCAACGAGTGTTGTTCTTACACTAGCAGGCGTCTCATTTAACTTAGGACATACACTAATCCCTTATAACGGATCAATCCTTGTTTGTTAATAGCGAAGTTGCCTTTGACTTTAGTTAAGACTCTCTTTACGCATTCGTCTGTTACATAAGATTTCTTAAGTCTTTCCTTAAGTTCTATATCTTTAACGATGGAGATCGTTGCTAGCAACTCGTTGTACTGTATTCCTACATCTGTTTTCTTTAATATTGCTCTAGGTCTTTCTTCCTTTAGACCGACGTAGTCGGTCCTTCTGCTAAGAGCATCTGCTCTTACGTTCTTAGAGCCCTTACAATAGGTTATTGTGAAGTTGTAGGCTGCAAGGGTTTCTGCCTAGCAGACTTATCTACAGTTTAAAACTTTAGTTATAGTAAAGTATATGAGGTTCTTGTAATCCGTCTACACTTATATAGTGTAGGTGGATCCCTTAAGATATACTTACTACTGCTTAAAGGCAACGACAATAGCTAGCAGCTCCTTGTCATAGATGTTATAGTTAAGCTCTATAGGTAACAGTTTCCTAGAGTAGTACGCGATTAGTTTAAACTTACCGTTCTCGTCTAGCTGATTTAGACATGCTCTAATTACGAAGTCTAAAGAGTCTGTCTTAAGGATGATCTTCCTTATAGGGTTAAATGTAGCAAGGATAGGTGCTTCTGTGAACTTTGTCTTAAGCTCCTAGAAGGTAGCCTCTGCTTTATCTGTCCATTTAAACGCGAGGTCTTTCCTAGTAAGCTCTGTAAGCAGTTGAGCTACCTTAGAATATCCTGTAATAAACTAACGGTAGAAGTTAGCAAAGCCTAGGAAGGCTTGCACTTCTTTAACTATAGTTAGTGTTAGCTATTCTAACACTACTATAACCTTTGCTTAGTCCATCTTAATGCTGTGCGTTCTAATAATGTAACCTAAGAATTCAACTTGGTTTTTATAAAACTTACATTTCCCTAGCTTTAATAGTAGGTTGTATTCCTTTAGCTTCTAGAGGACGAGCTTAACATACTAAGCATGTTCGTCCTTACTTACTAAGTATACTAGTATATCATCTAAGTAAACGATTGTGAATATGTCTAGATATTCGTGTAAAGCATCATTCATTAAGCGTTGCATAGATGTAGGGGCGTTAGTTAGCCTAAAGGGCATGACTTAATATTTAAATAGACTATAGTAGGTGTAGAATGCTGTTTTCCACTCCTTGCCGTTAGCTATTTAGATTAGGTTGTACGTGCTACGTAGATCTAGCTTAGTAAAGATCTTAGCTCCTTAGAATCTATTATGTAACTTATTGATTAACGGTAAGGCGTACCTATCCTTTATCGTTATATTGTTTAATGCTCAATAGTCTATGCATGGTCGTTTACTCCTATCCTTCTTAGGAACCTATAACATTAGGCTTCCTCTAGGAGATTTAGATAGTCTAATAAATCCCTTCTTAAGATTATTATCAATATACTCCTTTAGCAGTTTTAGTTCGTCTGCTAACATCTAGTATATTAGTCTGAACGGTAGACTCTTTCCTTCTTCTAAGGGTATTACATAATCCTATAGTTAGTGCTTAGGGAGCGCCTCGTTCTTAGGGCCTTCCTAGAATAGCTACTTGTATTCCTTATACTCTACTAGTATACTCGTTAGTAAGGGTGCCTAGGCTAGGTCACTAGGCTCTATAGAGGTTGCACATACCTTGCATTAGCCTTAGGAGGGTTTCTCCCGTTGTAGCGTGTCCGTTCGTTGTTTACACGCGCACTAGCTCATTATAATTTTCTCGTTCTACTAGTTGATCTAGGGGTTGTGTTTCCTAAGCCATAGCACACTAAGGATACATGCATAATTGTCTATGTGTATAATGTCGAATTGGATCGTTTCCTTATGTCTACGTAGCATAACCATTTCTAATAGGACCGTCTTATAGGTTACCATTCCCTTGTTAGTTAAGATGGGCTCTCTATCTACAACCATTAACAGGTAGGGGTTAGTTTTTAATTACATCTTAAAACCTTAGGTGTCTGCTACTTTCCTTGTCATAAAGTTGCCCGTTACTCCCGAGTTAATCATTGCTTAGAGGTGTCGCTGTTATACCTTAGCAACTACATATAGCTACATGCCGCCCTCTATAGCGCATAGCTGTTCCTTACTAGGCCTCTTATTATCACTCGTTAGTAGCCTACTGTCAAGGACTCCTAGTTTTTTGACTTTAATTGTCTAGTAGATCGTTGCTTTACAAGGATCCCCTTTATTAATTCCTAGTCGTAGTATACTAGTCTTTGTCTAGTAGGGAAGTAGGTGTGGTCCGTCTTCTTAAGGTAGTGCTGTAAGCAGTCCTAAGTATAACACTACAACTATAGTATAAATTTGTGCTAGGGGTAATCAGTCCTAGACGCGTCTTATGTCTATAGTTTGTCCCCTTCCTTGTTAGTAGTAGCTCCGTTAAAACGGTAGCTGTTCGTAGCCTAAATTTCTATAGGCTACAGACCTTTATAGTTATCCCCTAGCTCTAGCTGCTCTAATACTTACAGTAGGCTTTCTTAGTAGTCCTCGTAGACCTCCTTGTTAGGGTAGTATATATTAATGATTTTTCCTTTAGCAATGGCGTCCTAGACGTCATACTCGCGAAGTTTATACTTAAGCCATCCTATAGCTTCTTGTTCTGTGTGGTTCGCTCTACGTGGTTCCTGCTAGGTAGGGTATCTAGGTTGGCATCTCATTTTGCAGACTACAACCTCCTAGTCTTGTGCAGTACCCTACTACATCGCTAGTAGTCTAGGTATAGGAATTCCTTCGTTAGTGACGTTTTAGAGCACTGTCTCTTTATAGACTTCTACTACTCCTGCCACTTGTTCCTTAAAGAGGGTCTTTTGTGCGCTTTTTTTAAAGGCGCTTATCCTACGTTCTTAAGAACTAGTGAAGACCTCTTTAACAGCTGACGAATCGTTGCTATCATCTTCTCTATTTAATGTATCGAATTCCTTAAGGTCCTAGGTAGTGACTTCCTAGACCTCTTTTCCTTTAGACGTAGCAGCTAGTTGTCCTTGCTAAGTGGCATTGATTTGCTTGCTATACTTCCGTCCTCCGTTCCCTTTCTTTAACTGCTTGCAATCCCTAGCCATGTAGCTAGGCTTGTTACAATTAAAGTAGAGTCGTTCCTTAAGCTGTTGCTCCTTGTTGGGATTATAGGGCTAGTTGCCTTATTTAAAGGTAGCGTCGAGTTCTATTAGCTAAGGCTAATAGCTTCTCTACTTTAGTCTCTTCTAGACAGACCTAAGTAGGTTTCTATCCTCCCTTCTTAAGTCAACGCTCGTAGTGGCGATTGTCGATCAACATAGCAGCGAGGATTAATTTCTCTAAATCGTCTAGACAGACGCCGTGAGCGATCTCGTCCTTAATAGAGTCCTTTAAGCCGTTGTAGTACCTTGCTTATAAGGCATCGTCGTTCTAATCGGTTCGTCCTATGTACTGCTGGAATTCGGTAGTGTAGGACGTAACTAATCCTATATATTGGATTTTCAGTAGGTGTTGTTCCGCTGTTCTCTTAGCGTCTAAGTTGCTAAACACCTTAGTAATCTAGGTCTTAAACCCCTTCTAGGTTCTAAAGATTTCTCTAGTAGTAACTGCTATGTTAGTGTAGAGTTGTCCCTTAGGTCCTTTTTTCTCTAAGTACTCATTAACGAAGAACTCGACCTAGTTGAAGGCAGCCCCTCTTAAAAGGGCTATAGCCTAAAGGACTTAGTTAGCTTCATTCTTAAGCATGTAAGCATTAAATCTAATGTACAAGTTGCACTTAAGGAGAAAAGCCTTAAGCTTGTGTCGTTCTCTACTGTAGGGCTTAGGCATCTAAACCTTAACGACTTATTTATAGGCTAGGGCCGTTTCTATAGTAGTAGAGACCGCTAGGGGGGCTGTAGGTTCTAGGGACTTACTCTTTCTAACGGAAGACATGTTGCTTTGTATATAAGCTGGTACCTCGTAGAAGTGGTGCTTAAAGTGTAACGCTAGGTCTTAACTATAAGACTTATAGAGGTTTCATTACGTTAGTTTACTTAATAGAGGAGGTAGGGGATTAGACATAGAGGCTTTCGTAAAACACGTTATAGTATATAATAAAATACTATATTAAGTTGAGCA
>NW_017263666.1:84345-193851 GCF_001662655.1 Pseudogymnoascus verrucosus
TATTCTCACTATTCCTACTAATCCAATTACATGTGTGTCCTATAAGAGGTGCTATACTTATTATAGGCACTGATTCCTATAGGTGCCTTCCTAAGGAGGCACCTTGCTCTACATAGGTGCCTTTCCTAATAGGCACCTCTCCTTTGCTAGGTACCTCCTAAGAAAGGTACCTTTCCCTAGAGGTGCCCTTATTAACTAAGCTACCTACAGTCTCTACGTCCATTTCCTGCTACTAATTAGCTATAAGCTATTTTACCTTATTATTCCATCTTATAGCATATGGGTTGTATGTCTTAGCTATAACATATGTGCTATAGAAGGCAGCATGCAACTATATGTAGTCGCTAAGGTACAATAGCAATACCTCTAAGTAATGATTAACTTAGGAGTAACGGGCAACTTTATAACAAAGAAAGTAGTAGACACTTAAGGTTTTAAAACGTAATTAAAAGCTAACCTATACCTACTAATAGTTGTAGATAGAGAACCTATCTCAACTAACAAGGGAATGGTAACCTATAAAATAGTCCTATTAGAAATGGTTATGCTACGTAGACATAAGGAAACGATCTAATTTAACATTATATACATAGACAATTATGTATGTATCCTTAGTGTACTGTAGCTTAGGAAACATAATCCCTAGATCGACTAGTAGAACGAGAGAATTATAATGAGCTAGTGCATGTGTAAACAACGAATAGACACGCTATAATAGGAGAAACCCTCCTAGGGCTAACGTAAGGTATGTACGACCTCTATAGAGCCTAGTGACCTAGCCTAGGCACCCTTACTAACGGGTATACTAGTAGAGTATAAGGAGTACAAGCAACTATTCTAGGAAGGCCCTAAAAACGAGGCGCTTCCTAAGCACTAACTATAGGATTATGTAATACCATTAGAAGAAGGAAAGAGTCTACCGTTTAGACTAATATACTAGATGTTAGTAGACGAACTAAAACTACTAAAGGAGTATATTAACGATAACCTTAAGAAAGGATTTATTAGACCCTCTAAGTCTCCTATAGGAAGCCTAATGTTATAGGTTCCTAAGAAGGATGGAAGTAAACGACCCTACGTAGACTATTAAGCATTAAACAACATAACGATAAAGGATTAATACGCCTTACTGTTAATTAATGAGTTACACGATAGATTCTAAGGAGCTAAGATCTTTACTAAGCTAGATCTATATAGCGCATACAACCTAATCTAGATAGCTAACAGCAAGGAGTAGAAAACAGCATTCTACACCTACTATAGTCTATTTAAATATTAAGTCATGCCCTTTAGGCTAACTAACGCCCCTATGTCTATACAACGCTTAATGAATGATGCGCTATATAAATACCTAGATATATTCACTATCGTTTACTTAGACGATATACTAGTATACTTAGTAAGTAAGGACGAACATAAACGGCATGTTAAGCTTATCCTAGAAAAGCTAAAGGAGTACAACCTACTATTAAAGCTAGAGAAGTGTAAGTTCTATAAAAGCTAAGTTAAGTTCTTAGGCTACATTATTAGAACGCATGGCATTAAGATGGACTAAGCAAAGGTTATAGTAGTGTTAGAATGGCTAACACTAACTATAGTTAAGGAAGTATAAGCCTTCCTAGGCTTTGCTAACTTCTACTGTTGGTTTATTACAGGATATTCTAAGGTAGCTCAACTACTTATAGAGCTCACTAGGAAGGACCTTACGTTTAAATAGACAGACAAAGTAGAGGCTACCTTCTAGGAACTTAAGATGAAGTTTATAGAGGCACCTATCCTTACTATATTTAACCCTATAAAGAAGATCGTCCTTAAAACGGACGCTTCTAATTTCGTGATTAAAGCATGTCTAAATTAGCTAGGCGAGAACGGTAAGTTTAAACTAATTGCATACTACTCTAGGAAACTGTCACCTATAGAGCTTAACTATGACATCTATAACAAGGAGCTACTAGCTATTATCGTTGCCTTTAAGTAGTAGCGCGTATATCTTAAGGGATCTACCTATACTATGTAAGTGTAGATAGATTATAAGAACCTTATATACTTCACTACAACTAAGGTTTTAAACTGTAGATAAGTCTGCTAGGCAGAAACCCTTACAGCCTACAACTTTATAATAACCTATTATAAAGGCTCTAAGAATGTAAGAGCAGATGCTCTTAGCAGAAGGACTAACTACATTAGCCTAAAGGAAGAAAGACCTAGAGCAATATTAAAGAAGACAGACGTAGGAATGCAATACAACGAACTACTAGCTACAATCGCCATCGTAGAAGACACAAAACTTAAGTAGAGACTTAGGAACGCTTATGCAACAGACGAAATAGCAAAGTAAACCCTAAACAAAGTTAAAGGAAACTTCTCTATTAACGAATAAGGGCTAATCTAATTTAAAGGATTAGTGTATGTCCTAAGTTAAATGAGACGCCTACTAGTATAAGAACAACACTCGTTGCTAGTACACAGTCATTAGGGAGTAACACGAACCTTTAAACGAATTGCATAACACTACTACTTCCTAGGTCTAAGGAAGTAGGTAGAAACAATTGTGTTAGGATGTAACATTTGCTAGAAGTTAAAAGTAAATAGACACGCACTATATGGACTTTTAAAGTCCCTACTAACACTAAAACGAGCATGGTCCTTAATAGCAATTAACTTTATTGTTAAGTTGCTATCATTAAAAGAGCTAATGATAGGATTTGTTATAGACTCTATTATAGTCTCTAACTATAGGCTTACAAAAGAAGCACACTTCACGCCGTTTAAAGAAGCGTTAGACGTAAAGGCGTTAGTATATATCTTTCTAAAAGTCATTATCGTAGCGCATAGGCTACTAGACAAGATAATTTCAGATAGAGATAAGCTCTTTACATCTAAATTCTAGTAGACAGTCATGGCGCAGCTTAGAACAAACTATAAGCTATCTATAGCTTTTCATCTATAAACGGATAGACAAACAGAACGAACTAATTAGACGTTAGAGGCGTATCTACAAAGCTACGTTAATGCTAAATAGGACAACTAGGTCTAGTACCTACATTTAGTAGAGTTTACATATAATTCGTTACCATTAGAGGTAATAAAAGTCTTACCATTCTTTGCTAATAACGGATAGTAACTAGAGGTGTATAAGACGCTAAGACTAGATAAATTTCGCTCTAAGGAAGGAACGTTAGAAGTATCAAAGATACTTTCCTTCTAGAAACAACTAGTAACGGACATCTAGTTCTTAAATGAACGATCTACTACATATGTAAATAGGAAGTGTAGTATAGAACCTGCCTTTAAGGAGGGGGATAAAGTATACCTACTCTAGAAACACATTAAAACGAAACGACTAAGCACAAAGTTAGACTTTAAGAAATTAGGACCATTTAAGATATTAGAGAAAGTTAGCTTAGTTAATTACAAGCTGTAGCTACCTAAGAACTCTAAACTCCATCTAGTGTTTTATGTCTCATTATTAGAACTAGTAAGAGGGGATGCCCTAATTACAATAGATACTGAACTTCAACCTAAAAATGAGATCATTAAATATGAGGTTAAGGCGATCCTAGACAAAAGGTTAGTAGGATGCTAAGAAGAGTTTTTAATAAAATAGAAAGGTTACGAACCTATAGACAACTCATAGGAGTTAAGGGGAAACCTTAGCTGCCTAGAGTTGCTAGTAGAGTTCTACCGTTAACACCCTAACAATTAAAGAACCTAGGGAAAAGGGCTAATAGGTAGTTGTACTTAGGGACGGCGCTCCTAGGGTTAGTTATAGAAGGACTAGCAAGGTGACTATAGGCTTTAGCTTCTTGCTACTTACGTTCTTCTACCTCCTCTAGTTCGTTAAGGGTCTTTAGACTATAGCGAAGCATCTTAGCACCTTAGGTCTTAAGGAGATCCTACTACTACTTAAGGCAGTTAAGACAGGCCATAGTAGTTGCTATAGCCTTATAAGTCATGTAAGTTTTAAGTTAAAGACGGTCCTCTTCTTTCTATAGCAACTACTAGTTACTAGTAGAGGGACTAGAGACATTATAGTTATAGGAATTTAAACGAATACATTCGTTACATCGTTTTAAGGATGTAGAAGCGAGGTAGTAGAGACCTTGTTTCTTATAGTAGGAACAGGAAGGCATTTTAACCCCTTTGTAGGTTATGTAGTTAGTAAGTAGTTTACTATAAGAAGGATGCCTCCTTACTTAGGTTAGTTACAGTCGTCACGTGCCGCCCCTAAGACTTAGGGCAGTTATAGTTTAATTGCAACTACAAGCCTTAGGTAAATAGGGGGTTAGTTGTGTTAGAGGAGTTCTAGGTATAGAAGGAAACAGGAACGGAGGGTTCCCCCTTTATCTTTTTTATATCCTTTATAGTAGACCTATAGGATTGCACTGACTTCTATCTGACTTGCACTCCTATATGCAACTTCTTGTAATATAGTACCCTATGTCCTTACATTATACAAAAAAGATTATGCCTACTAGGGACGGCTGTACTCAAATAATATCCTATAACTAGAACGACTTAGGAGAACTATCGAAACACTACCGACTGCAACTTAGTGACATTTCGAAGTAGAGACCTAACAACTTCAAATAGCTGTGACCCTAGAGAACTTATAGACAACTAGTAGATTAGGGTTTGATCCTATAGAGCAAGCTAGTAAAGTTGCTGACGCGTTAGCGCTAAATAGGATACAAGATCCTTAAGAACCCCCTTACGCATAGAGGAATATGTAAACAAGAGTGTTAATGGCTACAAGCTACCTAGAAATCAAACTCTTCTCTTCTATATCAACTACAACTTAATACACCTCTAAACCATTATGTTGAAGAACTCGACACCTACTACACTTAACAATGATGGCTAACTGTCTAGAGCTACAAGACAGACAGTAGCTATTGCCTAAACTGCTCTACCTACTAAGGACATACTAAACTGAATGGTAGTCCTTAAGACCTAGATGCTAGAGATTAAGGAGCTACTTACAACTCTAGTGGCAAGTTAGACAAGAACCCTACCTACACTAGAGGACACCCCTATACCTACAGAGCGATCTCCTATACAAAACACCCCTAAGACAGTTTAACTGCCGCCTCTTTAGAACACTCGCTCTCTATTAATTTCAAGGCTGCTGCGAATACCTACTAAAGACCCTCTAAACTACTACAAGAAATCTATAATCTCTAAGAGGATTACTCCGCTTAGCGATGGGATAGAACACACCTTCCTACAATGGAGCGCGTCGATTTAGGACCGTCTTATAGTTAATAAGGACTACTACCCTACCGACTTCTCTAGAAGAGCGTTGATTTAGGGAACTACAACTAGCCTTGTAAAAACCTACTTAGAGCCACAATACCTATCCGCTACGCATGGGTTCTAGAGTGCAGATGAGATAATGGACCTTCTAGGCTTATACTACCTTACTAGAAACAAGACGGAGCAGGCTTAGAACCTCTTTAACGACCTATATATAGGAGAGAAGGGACATATAGATAAGACCTTCCCTAAATTTAAAGTACGTTTCTAGGGTGTAGCTATTATAGGACAAGTAGCCTACTTAGAATGGTTTTAGTACATGTAGAACAAGTTAACCCCTTAATTCCATAGCTACGTAGCAGTTATCAAAAGTTAATAGAAGGGAGACTACTACACTATAGTCTAAGAACTCACTGCCTTCAATTAGGAGCAGCACTAGAACAATGAGCTAGATCCTCCTTGCGTTCCTACTAAATAGACTGCAACTACAGTTACACAGCCTCTAGATTCTATAGAGGCAGCGACTCTAAATCCCTTCTAAGGAGTATCTGCTACGACTACGAAGCCTTTGTTCTTCCCTAAGCCAACCCTTAAGCGCCCTCGAGCAACTAGCCTACTTAATGCTACAGTTAGGTACTGTGACCACAACGACCCTAACCTAGAACTAGATAAGCAATAGGAAGTGGCTATTTGATAGAACTTCGTGCATTAAGGACAAAGCACCCTCTAAAGGCAGGGGGTAGTGTAAGAAGGATGCCTCCTTACTTAGGTTAGTTACAGTCGTTACGTGCTGCCCCTAAGACTTAGGGCAGTTATAGTTCAATTGCAACTGCGAGCCTTAGGCACACAGCGTAAGGAAGCCTTAGGTAAATAGGGGGTTAGTTGTGTTAGAGGAGTTCTAGGTATAGAAGGAAACAGGAACGGAGGGTTCCCCCTTTATCTTTTTTGTATCCTTTGTAGTAGACCTATAGGATTGCACTAACTTCTATCCAACTTACACTCCTATATACAACTTCTTATGATACGGTGCCCTATGTCCTTACATTTACGTTCTTTAATTTTTAAGTGTTTAGAGGAAGACATAGTCGTGGCCTTACCTACCCTATGAATATAGGGGACCTACTACGCTTAAGTAGGCTAGTAGATTCTTAGTTAGCAATGGCCTATAGGACTAGGCCTTAAGGGAGGGGACCTAGTGTTATAGCTAAAACATGTAACCTATATGCTATAAGATAGAATAATAAGGTAAAATAGCTTGTAGCTAATTAGTAGTAGGAAATGGATGTAGAGATTGTAGGTAGCTTAGTTAATGAGGGTACCTTTAGGAAAAGGTACCTTTCTTAGAAGGTACCTAGCAAAAGAAAGGTGCCTATTAGGAAAGGCACCTATGTAGAGTAAGGTGCCTCCTTAGAAGGGCACCTATAGGAATCGGTACCTACAATAAGTATAGCACCTCTTATAGGACGTACACGTGATTAGATTAGTAGGAATAGTAAGAATAGTTAGAGAGTCTACTATTCTAACTATTCCCTTTAGCACGATACTACTATATAAGTAGATAGATAGTTCTTAGATAGGAGCTTCGTGCTCAACTTAATATAGTATTTGTTATATACTATAACGTGTTTTATAAAAGTCTTTAGTGTCTAATCCCCTACCTCCTCTGTTAAGTAAACTAACGTAACGAAACCTCTATAAGTCTTATAGTTTAAGACCTAGCGTTACACTATAGCTCTTCCCTTAAATATCTAAAACTACTCTAACTTAGCTAACTCCCTATTTACCTAAGGCTTCCTTATACTATATATTATAGCTAGCATTATAGCTATACTTTTACTAATATACTAGTTATAGTAGTAATAAACATGTTAGTAGTTTAGCTGCCCTTAAGGTAAGGTTAACATTAGGTAATAGAGTTTTCTTAAGTACTTACTTCTATAGGTACTAGAGAATTCCTAAGTACTTAAGGATTACTAAGTACTAGATAGTGTAGGTACTAGACTCTTTCTAAGTACCTAACTATTACTAGGTACTAGATAGAGTAGGTACTAGACTATTTATAGGCACCTCCTTATAAGATCCTTATATAATAGAATAGTAGGAATAGTAAGAATAGTAATAGAGTTTACTATTCTAACTATTCCCTTTAGTATAATACCTTTATATAAGTAGATAGATAGTTCTTAAATAGAAGCTTTATGCTTAACTTAATATAGTATTTTATAGAAGCCTTTATATCTAATCCCCTACCTTCTCTATTAAGTAAACTAACGTAATAAAACCTCTATAAGTCTTATAGTTTAAGACCTAGTGTTATACTATATACCTAAGGCTATTAATTATAACTAACCTATAATAGCCCTAAGTTTTAATAGTACTATATAATAGCTATAACTAACCTAAGTAAGGAGGTATCCTTATACTATAAGTAAGGAGACATTCTTATATAGGTTATATATATAGAGTATAGAACATTATAAGTTAGTAAGGAGTAGATAGTTAAAATAGATTAGAAGATAAAATGATAATAACCTTAGGGCTCTATACTATATATAATAGCTAATATAAAGAGATATTATCTAAAGTAAGAGGCCTAATTTATACTTTATTAGTATTAGCTTAAAATAAATTATAAGTAACTTATAAATACTAACTATAATATAAACTATACTAAAGCTTTCCTAGGCTATCTTTACTATCCTTATAATATTTTCTTTTTTTATATACCTATCTATATAAAGGTAAATAGGTAAATTAGTTTAGGAATTATTATTAATACTATTATCCTAATACTCTATATAGAACTAACATATGCCTAATTCTTAGAAACGTTTAAATAATGCTAAATAAAGACACTATAAGTAGTAAGGTAGCTAAGAAACTATATAATCCTAAGTAAATAACTTATATTAGTAGTTGTTTTTTATAAGAGGGAGTAAGCTTTTACTAGATCTTAAAAGAGTAGCCTTTTATATCTTAGTGTTTTAATAACAAGTATATACTTACCTAGCCTACTAGTAATTCTAAGAGAATTCTAACCTAGTAAGCTATAACCTATTAACAATTATCTAGAAATATTATTAAAAGTGTTTATAAGGCTAAAATGCCTATAAGAAAACCTATAAAAATCTAAATAGTTATTATATGTCTTTAACTAGGTGTATAAGTAGATAAAACAGCTATAGTAGTAAAGAGAACATTAAGACTAAGCTAAGCTAAAAAGCTTGTTCTCTTAAATTTCATAGATGTTGTTGTTAAGGTCTAAATGAATAGATAACTCTCTAGTAGATTAAGGCATAGATCTAAAGGTTAAACTATAAGGTGTGTTCTGTAGTTTCTAGCTAGAGTAAATGAGGATGTATTTATACTGTATATAGAAAGCCCCTACGAGGCTAAAAATAGCCTCGCAGGAACATCTAAGGAACCACACGCAAAATTGATGGATGTATTAGCGAAGCCATTATCATATTGAAAACAACTTACAAGTATCCCTACTGCTATAAATGGCTTCGCAGGGACTTCTCGGTCGCCCGCATAAATTAACTAGGTATAGCGCAAGTCCCCGCGACGCCATTTTGGCTTTGCGGATACTTTGAGGGACCAAAACGACAAGAGGTATCAGCGAAACCGTCTCAGTATGAAAAGCTACTTATAAGTATCCGCGCCACTACTTTTGGCTTCGCGAAGACTTTTGGGAATCTACACCAAAAATGTGCAAGTACAGCACAAGTCCCCGTGACGTCAAAAATAGCTTCGCGTGGACTTTCAGGGAACGTGCAGCAAAATGGGGACAAGTCCCAGCGAAGCCATTTTTGTGCCTGTGGATAATTTGGATGGCGCACCCCTGAGTACCCCGCATACCTGTAGATCCCTGACGACGCCTTGATCTATATTTATGAGAATAATATGAATACTACACAGCGAGGATAACTAAAGTGTTGGCGAGTGAGTGGCTGATTATAGTAGACTCATATTTTATCACTTGAATATTCAAAGATTATACTCGAGAGAGTAGATAATACCGTAGCGTCGAAGTTAAAGATTGGCATTCTCATTGTAAATGAAATAATTAATATTTTTCATCTTATAGTAATTCTGCGATTGGCCTGAATTATAGACCGCCGCTTGCTGGGAATACTTTGGCTATCAAAGTTGTCAACCTCACAAACGTCTCAACTTTACACAAGAACCCACAAACCATACGACAACAAAGCAATGTCCACCCCCAACGACGCAGCTGATGTGTTCAGTCGCCTCACCATGGGTAAGTGAAATTGCCATAGTCTGTGTGGCAACATGAAATAACAATCTACAGATCAACCCGAGGAGTCGTCGACTGCTGACGCAAACATCCATGTAACGACCGCGAAACCCAGCCAAGTACGCATGCTGACATTTGATATAGAATGCGCATGTGCAGAAGATGTTGGCGGATCTGGAATTGCCCCTGTACCCCGATATCGCAATTACCACAGCAAGGGCCTAAGATTCGATTGATACTATGCGTGTACACGTCGGTTTTATCACCGTTCCCGAGCAGCCAGGTATGTATGACAAACACATTGATACGAACTCAATCTAACATTTTATAGCAAACATCGAGCTTAGGCAGCATACCAAGGCTATATTGATTGAGGTAATGCCCTTCACATACATTCGTATATGGTTCATTTCTGACTCCAAGGATAGATCGAGGGTCTCTAGTGGTCGATTCGACACCTGAGATTGATACTCGATTGTATGAAGGAGCGCACAGCGACCCTCTCGAACGAGATGTTGCAGGTGCAGGGGGAGCTGGACCGCATCGAGCGCGAAGGGGGAAGACAGTGATGATGGCGTGGGGGGCGACTACAATGGGAATGGCTATGTGGCTTACGACTGTCCGTAGAACAATACAGGTACGATATACGTAATATGTGATTTGCAAATTGTGTATTGATATGGACTTATGGAGTCGTCAATTGGGTGGGACCGGAGGCGACACCTTTGTCAAGACGGCTTCACACAGAAAAGTTATTCAATCTCACATCATGCACCGCTTGTGGACAGCTCGGGCAGCGAGATTGAATAACTCGGACAAATAAAACTACAAAAACGCCTCTCTCATCCGCTTGAGCACATCACTCTCCGACTCTGCCAGTCGCTGGGCCTCTAGGGCTGCTGTGCTAATCTTGGCCCATAGAACATCCCGCTTCTCCTCTTCCTCGGCAAGCTCGTGGTCTTCATTTGCGAGTTTGCTTTTGACAGTAGACATTCACACATTGCAGGAATAATTTCGCATAATGAAAACATTTTTTTTTGTCAACGTTCTCTAGCAATATCCCTGGCGCGCAAGCAACCCTCCCCCTACACCCAGCGCAAAACACAACGCAATCTACACAGCCGACTTATGGAGTCACCCGGTGGAAGGGCTGACAAAAGCCCTTTGTAGGTCCTTCCACCGGGCGACTCCATAAGTCTATCAGGCGTAATTAGATGCGTCCCATCCTGTCTTCTTGACAGTGGTGGTCCCACCAATTGATCTCGTTCGAGAGTGTGTGTCGAAACCGTCGGCTGCCGGAAGTCGTTTCAAGTTCTTGGAAACCTCACCAGCTGGCCCTCCACCAGGCATAATATAGTAATTATTTCGCACGAACATACGCCCAATCCCGTTCTTATCAATGAAATCCTTGTCGTCTCCTTCCTTCACAGAGATAACAAATCGGAGGAAGTCATATATGATATGACAGGTCGTAAATCTAAGATATTTACGGAGGTCTATCCGCAATTCCTCTTCCTGCAGGTTGGCGCGTACAGCATTATGGAACACAAAGTTGTAAGAGACCGCCTTAAATTGGTCAGAGAACATGAAGTGAATGTGCTCCGGCCGAATGTACTGATTGATAGTACTGATGCGGTGCAGCTCATCTTCGTGTTGCATCTGCTGAAAAAAATCTCCGGAGTTCATCGCGATGTCAATGACAGAGCAAGACAGGAGGAACCCACGCTCTAACGTCGCACGGGTGATTGCGGATGCGTGCTCCTTTAGCTTAGTCTCGTAGAACGCAAACACAGTATCCCTCTTGCCAAACTTAGTAACATGCTTCGGGAAGCAATTGCGGATTTCACTGGCGGGCATCGAATGGTGCATTAACTCGATCGCTTTCGCAAGCTTGAGGCTGGTCGCTGGCACCGCGATGCTCACGTTCGGCTCCACCGGGGCTGCCGCTTCTTCTCCATTGCCGAGCCAGTTTCCTGCGATATAGTGGGCCATGGGGATGTAGGTGGGAATATCCAGCTCGTTGTTCTGTTTGATGTTAGTATGTAGTTTAGTTGGCAATGGAGACATTATCTTACCAGGTTCACTGCGAGGCTTCCGTCAATCTTTGGATCGGACCACACCCCTGCTTTCTTCGATGCTTGGAGCCTCGTGGCTGTTTTATCGAACAGTTCCTTGGAGGCAAATACGGCATTCTTGTCGAGTTCTGGTTCCTGTCTCGATTCGATCACTTTCAATGGGGAGTTGGGAGGAGTCGCCATCTATGTTTGAACTCGTAAGTATAGAACATCTAATAAAAACAATATATATAGCTTACCTTAGACGTGTTTGGGTGATTTGGGGCAGTGAGGGCTTCTGGAATATTGCGGACAGAGGTTGTTGTGTTGTGGACAATTATTACGAGTAGAAGTTGTAAGCGGGGGTTGTTGTGGGTGGGCTGGAGGGGGGGTCTAAGCGGGTGAATTTATCACTTAAGTGAATTTGTCTTTGGATAGGGACCAGTGCATACCAATATTCACAGAATAGCACCACCTCTAAAGAAAAAAAATCCAATCCAATTCATTTACATCATGTACAGTCTTACAAACATTCGAGCGATTACAAACGGGGAGATTTGGGACTTCCCAAACTTCAAATTCGAACCATTCAATCCTCTCGACCAGAAGAACGCCCAGAGACTCATATCGCAATACGCCAAAAAGTTGGCCAAGGTAATTTACTTGACAACCCATGATTGCCGACAAGAGGAGATCGAAGGATGCCTCCCAATGGAGATTGTCCTGCAGGTGTTCGACGCCAAGACCTGGGAAAGAAACTTGAAGGGGATCCGAGCAGAGCTGCACCGGGCCATGCTCACAACTGCACTGGCGGATAAAATTATCCCCAGATGGAAAAATAGGCCAGATTACCCGGTGCAGTCAGGGGCAGCCGAGGGCAAGGAGGAGGAGAAGGAGAAGGAAGAGAGGATGAGGACCTGGGAGAGGTTTGTGCACGAAGACCCGGATGCAGTAAGATGGTTCGTGGCCCCATTGTGGGAGAGCGTCGATTTTGACGAAATCTCGTGCGCCGACACTCCCAGGATGGTGACCCTGCACGAATGGATTGCAGCATGCTTGGTTGCGGCGGTTGAGAAGTCCTTCTCCCTGCAGAGAGGCGCGCGGGACCCAGCCACGGGGAAGATCAAGGGGGGGAACCAGCCCGCCTTTATTATGAACAGGGAATGGGAGGAAATGCCAGACCAGGAGCCATGGAAGACTCGGCTGGCTGGGATCGCCGTCCCACTGCGCTACAACTTTGGCGGTGGAAACCGTGCGCCCATGAAGCCCATGCCGTCGGTATTCAATAACTCCGGATTCGCCCAGACACCGCGCAAGACGTCTGGGGGCGGCCAGAGTCTCCCGGGATCCAAAGAGAAGAAAAGGAAGAAGGATAGTCAGAAGGAGCAGGGCCACAAGAGGAGAGTGAGCAGGTCGGGCGGGGTGATTAGGCAGAACATCATTGTCATGGGAGAGGAGGAGGGGGAGGAGGAGGGGGAGGAGGAGGAGAAGTAGGGGAGATCGACAATGTGGCGGCAGAGGAACCGGGAAACGTCCACCGCCGCATCGTCGATCTCGTCCGCGAGTACGATGAGCCGAGGGAGAGATGGGCCGAGTGTCATAGATAGTTATTCTGAACAATGACAACGTTTTTAACCTGCATCTCATCTACTAATATTACTTATCTCATCGCGATTCTACTTATGGAGTCGCACGGTGGAAAGGCCGTCGAAGGGCTTTCGCAAGCCTTTCCACCGTGCGACTCCATAAGTAACGGGCGCGAGTGGTTAGAGCTTTCGCTGTTAGTAACCCATTATCAAACACGGAAAGGGACTCACAATCTTGGACACCCGCCACAGCCATGACCGATCCCCCGGCCCTCAACACATTTCACGTTTCAACGGAAAGAGGTTTCGGATATGGAATATGCTTGAAGAATGACTGAAAAACGATTCTCAAGTTTAATATATACACACTCGCCCCATATCGATGATGTCGTCCCCATTGTTAAACATACTTGACACTCGACCCCAGTTCACCCCCGACCACCTCAGTCTAAGTCCGCCTCAGAAGAATCCCCCCCCGTGCCACTCCCTCTATCCCCCGTGCCGCTCCCTCCTGGCCCATCTTTTCGCCCCCTGCTGACAATGTGTAGCAAATTCAGGAGCAGGGTGTTGGTATATTTTTGTTGAGTAAGAATGTCCTGTTGGGTGGTGGCGTATGCTTTCCAGAACGCGTCGGTCATCCTCTGATGCTCTCGGGTCGCTTTGATTTCAATATCAACGGCTGCGCGTGCAGATTGGGCTTCTCTGCGTTCTACTTCGGCTCTCCCCCGCTCGCTCGCCGCCGCTCCCCGCTCACTCGCCGCCGCTCCCCGTTCGGCCGCCGCCCTCCCCCGCTCGCTGGCCGCTGCTCCCCGCTCGTTGGCCGCCCTCCCCCGCTCACTGGCCGCTGCTCCCCACTCGTTGGCCGCCCTCTCCCGCTCGCCGGCTGCTGCTCCTCGTTCGGCTGCCGCAGCTCCTCGTTCGGCTGCCGCAGCTCCTCTCTCCGTCCCCGCATCTCTCCGTTCGGCCACCACTGCCGCTGCCTCCGTAGTCGCAGCTGCTCTCTCTGCAGTTACTACTGGCGGAGTAAGCAAGTCTGCCGCCCATGTACCCGCGAACCATCTCCGGATAAACGCAGTTGAGGATCCAAACATGATCCCTATGTGGACAATTATCCCGATGATAAGAGCAGCATACTGCCACTCTAGACTTGGCGCCTGCGATTCGGTAGGTGTTGGCTTAATTGTTGTAGTCATTGTTAATGTATGTGTAGTAAAGTAAGCTGTTCGTCCTCTTTGTTTGTCTTCTTCAACTTCTTCAGACCACATAGTTGGGTTTTGAATGCATGGCGAGACACTTAAAAAGGGGGAAGGAACGACCGTATACCTCATTATATCAGCGCACTTTTAAACATTTCTGCTTTATATTTCGGTGTCAGCAGCTGTATAATATCAATATCTCCTCCCTCATATGTAGCTTTAATAGATCCTGCGTCAAATGGTACTGGATCGCCCCAATAACCATGTACATGACTTCTATATTTGATGTCTAGCGGGTTCCGGCCCTCGCCCAAGTCCAACCAACACGTTATTATCAACGCTACGCCATGACCAAAAAAGTCCATGGCGTCAATCTGGATCTCAGTTGGGCAGGTGTCGCATTGGAACAGGCCCGCGCAAGTTAGGCAGTTGAGCTGTGGATTGTTCCAATGGCTTGCTCGACATGTCAACCTCCTCCTTAATTCTATCGATTGTCCATACGGCACTACAAAATGCCAGTGTGGACAAATGTTTGCATAGACTTTTTTAGGGACCTCTACCTTCTTCCCAACCGGGAGAAGGAGCCAGATTTGATGGCGTAGTAAAAACCTGCCGTCTGTAATTCGGGGGGTAAACTCCTCGTGGTTCACATGCTTAGTGTCGGAAACACTGCGTCTTGGAAAACTGTAGAATCTAGATAGTGAAGATAGTAGCTTGCCGTAGTCAAGGCCGCTACGATACAGCTTCATAACCAAGAAAAATGTGACAGAGGTGAATCCTCTGCATATATGCCAATGGACAGATGATGCACAATCTGCCATCGTGCATGGTGATCGACTATTTACTTGCTGTGCTCGACTATGGAGAATCTCACAATCAAGGCACAGGATGTGCCGTGGTAGATCTCTCTGTAGGATATCCAGGAAAACTGGTCTATCGAGTCCATCTTGCTGATCTTCCCGAAGCCGATCAAGGTACTGGCTCCCCAGAATAAACCAGACCGAACGACAGGTCAAAGTAAACGAGACGGCGGCTGAGAGAGGGAGGAAGGTAGCTATCGACTTGATAATCTCGACGGGTAACTGCTTTAAAAGCGCTCGTGTGTCTGTCTTCCCGGTTTGGAAATGGGATGCTGGTGGGGACGCCATAGTTGCCTGTGTAGCTGTGACTGCTTTGGGACAGGGTAATATATTATAATTCAGAGTCAGACGAACTACATGCTAAATGTCATGCCACTTATATTAATATATCTCCTGATCTGTTATAGTGGCAGTTAGTCAGGGACGCTATCAAAATGAGTCTACAATTACGTCAAATTGTCCAAGTAAGAAGCATGAGTGTCACGTGGAAGCGAAAACGGAAAATGAGAAACTGGAAATATGATAGCAGAGTGTGATCGCTAGATACTGCAATACAGATTCAGTCTCGAAAAGGCTTCGCTCCTCACTTATGCGCTTTTCATCGAAAAGCCAAGAGGAAGCAGCTAAGG
This sequence comes from Pseudogymnoascus verrucosus, assembly GCF_001662655.1. Classification (NCBI taxonomy): domain Eukaryota; kingdom Fungi; phylum Ascomycota; class Leotiomycetes; order Thelebolales; family Thelebolaceae; genus Pseudogymnoascus; species Pseudogymnoascus verrucosus. The sequence continues at coordinate 100,188 of NW_017263666.1, forward strand.
CAAGAAAGTACTCTTGAGACGCTCCATATTTGGCTAGACTTTCGTGTTAGTGATGTACAGCGAGAGGGATGGTTCGGCACGTCACCAGGTCCGATTCCCCTCGTAAAGGTGAGAACCTTGTGTCCAACTTTGAACCCTGTAACCCCATCGCCAACCTCTACGATCTCGCCAACTGCGTCAAAACCCCCAATCGTATTAATGGCGCCAAATTTCTCAGTATCCCTATCAGAAGCACCGAATGAGAATTGTTCTTGGCAATCTTTTTCAATGGAAGCGTTGAGGAGGAACAGAGATATCTAGAGGAACCAACCCATAATCTCCTGGATTTACTGCAACACAAATGGTTTTCAGTAGCAGATCACCAGCTACGACCTTGTAGTACCCAGGCACATCTTTGACCTCCTGAGTTGCATCCTCATTTACCCATAGTCCTTTGTGTGGCATATTGCGCTTTTTCTTAATAGCTCATGAATGAGAAGTGTGTATTTAAGGCAATATTTGGATACGGTAATATTATCTAGACTACTATTATACTTTTATAGGAGCAGTACTTCTCGAAATGTACAATAGTTTATGGTCAGAGTTCATGGTCAGTGGTCTCTGAGTGGCTGTACATCAACATCGTGCGCACACTGTGGGGTTTCAATTTACAGAAGAAGACGGACGAATACAGGAAGTGGATTGAGCCGGATACGCGCATAGTGCGCAGCTTCCTGAGCGTGCCGAACCCGTTCAAGTGTGAGATAACACCGAGGAGCGTTTTATATATATGTAGAAGTCCTTGACTTTTAAAGTTGTTCCCACGGTGAATACTCGTGGTGCAAGTCTCACCGTAGTCCCTGCAGCGAACACAGCTTCCCAGCCCCTTCCAAAGCTTCCAAGCGACAGTATCCAAAAAAAACCACAAAAATAACAACCCATGGAAAAATCAAGGCACACCTCACTGCCTCCATTTTGTAGATATTTGCATGGCAGGGGTTCCAACAGCGAGCGAGATTGAGTAAATAGGTATTATTAACTAACGAACGATGATCGTGCCGAAAATAAACATAGTCTTCTTACTTTATAAGGACCTTGAAGTAAAGACGTTGAGTTAACAAAAAGAAATCAAAGCTTCCCAAGTTCGCAGTGACGTGGGCGATGAGAAAATCAGCTGTAAAAAAAATGCAGAGAAACATGTGCCAAGGCTGTATTATTTCCGATGCTATTTTCCCACTGACTATGTATTCTTGACGGTACTAGTCTCTCACCGATGCTGTCTTGTCATCGATACCGTCTTGCCACCAATGCCATCTTCTCATCGGTGCCGTTTGTCACCGATACTTCTCACTGATGCGCCTTCTCATCAACCACTCGAGAAATATCTGGATTGTTTAAAAAGCTTTGCACATCCCAATTACATTGTTCCGCCCATTACCTCCATTGACTGTCCAGCTGATGCACATGCAAAATCGAGCTTTATGTTTTGAAAACTGATTCCCTAGTTTCGTACTACATCGTTCCTTTTATATATCTCCATTCTGGTACAGAAATAGCACTTATGACGCGCACGCAGGGCCAAGACATTGTAATCCAGTATTATTATACACGCCCAGTTTTTCAAGTGAAAATAAATATATATGTCTATCTACACTACATCACAGATCGCCGTTGCCATAGAAGGCTTAATTAACACAAAATCGCAGCCTCGTCGGCACCCGGACCCCAACTCCACCCCGTCCGCCCGTCCCACCCCCAGCCTCGCGCTAGACCCCTCCACACTCACTCACCCCACGATAACAACAGCACTGATTAACAATCCACTCCTCCACCTCACCTCTCTCCAGCTCCCAGCTCCCCTCTTATACCCCCCATACCCACCTCCCAAAGCGACCCCTAGATACCTGCCAAAATGCCACCCTCAACCAAAGAACCCCGCGCCTCCATAATCGGCCCCGCCTCGGGACCTGAAGCTCCCTTTCCCCTCCGCATGCGCGGCGCAGTCGAAAAGGGTTTCGGACGGGGTTCTAAAGAAGTTCGTCCTCTCCCCCCCCCCTCTCCCTCCCCTCCTCCCCTCCTCTCCTCCCCCTTACCCCGCAAAAAACTAACCCCCAACCAAGCTCGGCATCCCCACCGCCAACCTCCCCGTCACCTCCGCCGCCTGGATCGCGACCGCTGAGTCAGGTGTCTACTTCGGGTGGGCGTCTCTCCAGCTCTCCTCCTCGCACCCCTCGCACCCTGCGAACGATAAGGAGGCCGATAAGGACGCTGCGGAGTTCGTGCCGGAGGAGAAACAAAAAGAGGGGTGGAGGGTTTTCCCGATGGTGATGTCGATTGGGTATAACCCGTTTTATGGGAATACCGTGCGGTCTGCTGTTTGTCCCCCCTGTCTCCCCCCCCATTCCGCCGTCCCCTCAACCCCCTCCCACTCATCATTCCGAAAACAAGTATTGACAACAAGAGCAGGAAGTCCACATAATGCACCCCTTCCCCGCCGACTTCTACGGCACCCAAATGGCCCTCAGCATCCTGGGCTACATCCGTCCGGAATACGATTACGTCGATAAGGAGAGCTTGGTCAAGGATATTAGGGAGGATATGGCGGTTGCGGAGCGCAGTCTGGATAGGGAGGAGTGGAGGAAGAGGAGGGCGGATGGGTGGTTGTGGGGGGAGGAGGAGTGAGGGTGAATGAGGGTATGGGTATGGGTGTCAGCGAAGGGAAGGGAAGGGGAAAATGATACAACTGGGTCGATGGTGGGGAATGGGGTTAGATCGTTCTAGAATGTAATTGATTCCATACACTAATCACCACCCTATCCTTCCTCGTCCTGTACTAGTTCTTCTCGTCTCTCTCGCCCTCGACTATCTTGAATTCCCCCGTCCCGTGTCTGTCCACCCGTCGTCCCTCCCAGCGTAGAGAGCCAATGATGTTATACCCCCAAACTTTTAAATAACCTTCCACCTCCCTCCCTCCTGCCACCCCGTTATAACGAGAGTGGATATAGTAGTAGAGGGAGAGATGAACCATGTTTCCATCCCCCACCCAAGACCCCAAGATACCTAATTCCTAATGCCAATTCCAATTACATTTATCTCTTCTCCCACTTCCAATGCATCCTTATAATTACCAAAGAAACAAGAAAACTTCGAAAAGAAAACCAACGAAAGACAAGTAATGCAAAATGCGGCGCAATGCTGTGTATAGACCGCGATCGCGGCAGTCGTCTCTATATATCGCCCGCGAATTCGCGCACGCCATGGCCGCCTCGCGAGGCCGCATATTCGCGTGCCACGGCCCTACTCCCCACCCCACCCCCCACACGCTGCGCGCTACTTATATGCGTAGCGCTGCGCTGTGCTGCGTGCGTGCAGCTTTTATTATGCTGATGGCCGGTGTCGTCGTCAGGTGCGACTATGCGGATTCCCGCTTTCTGAGCGGGCCGGGCCGGAGGTGAAGCACGGGTGGGTGTGATGCGTGCCGGGGGTGTGTTGGTGAGCGTGGGGGTAGTGGTTGTTGTGGTGGTGAGGTGGATTAGATGCATGGGAGGAACTGCGATATGTTAGCTTTGCCCTCCGCGCGTGTGTGTGAAAGAGGGGAATACTCACGTTCATAACAATCAACATAGGGATATCAAACACATCCCTCTTAACCGTCCAACAATAACTGCAATCCAGCTTCCCATCCTTCTCCAGCCTCCCAATCCCCCACTCCCCATCAATCCTACTAACCCTCTCCCCCACGGGCCTCTCCTCCCTCGGCCCCTCCCCGCTACCCACCCCCTCCCCCCCCTCCTTCGTCTGATACTTCAACAACTTACACTTCCTCCTCACGCTCCCTCTCGAGTCTCCAAACGCCAGTCGCGCGAAATCTTCATAGAATTCTACGACAGAATCATCATCCATCAGCTCAGCGAGCAGCACATACGTCGGCCGACCAGGCTGTACATCCATCGCCGCCGGCCTCGTCGCCCTCGGCGTCGCCATCCCGCTTCGTCCCCCCTGGGAGCTCCCCGCACTCGCATCCCCAGAATGTCCACGGTTGACATTCTCATTCTTCTCCCTCCCCATCAGGACATTCTTCCCCCACCCCGTGAGGAGGCTAAACTCCTTATTCACCGCCGCCACCTCTCCACTGCGCCTACACACGAGGGTCGGGGTGGAGCAATCGCGCATGAAATCCTCGTACTCGAAGAGCGTGCGCTGGAAGCACTTCTCCATGAAGATGAGATCCTCGCGATTCAGCGTCTTCGTGCAGCTGATGAATGACGGACGAATGGAGCCGAGCGACTTGGCGATGCGAAGGGTCGCGTTGGCGGAGAAGCGGCGCTGGATGAAGGCCGTGAGGGCGTGGAAGCCGGTGGTGTAGGAGTACGGCTCTGTGACGGAGGTGTATATAGATGACGGATCTCTCCCGCGTTTCGTCGGCGCCATAACGCTCTGGAATTTCGGCACTGGCTTCTGCGGCGCATCTCGCTTAGCAGTCCGGGGGGTAGCAGATTGCGTGAACGCGGTTTTTGGGCTCGTATCGAAGATCAGGGAAGATTGCTGCGGTGACGCGTTCGCGTCGGTGCTCGGACTCGCGTTGCTCATGGGCCCGGTTTCGATGGCGAAGGCACGCGGGAGGTGGTGTGATGCGGGGAGGTTGTAGATGTTCCCGCTCGAGTCCTGGCGCGTGAGACTGCCGTAGTCGGAGAGCATGGCGTCGCGCTGCTGGGGGTAGAGCTGGTTATACTGCACGGTGGCGTTGTTGTACATGTTTCCTGCGTCGAAGGAGCCGCCGTGGGAGGAGCCTGGTTGGTCTTGGGGAGGCGTCTCGGCGGCGCCGGAGGACATGTGGTTCAGCATGCTGAATTCCATGGCGCCGTAGTGGTTGCCGAAGTTGAGGGAATCGAGGTCGAAGTTGAAGAGCGCGGGGTTGCTAGGGTCGAAGAGCGCGTTTGCGAAGGGGTTGGTTTCTTGCATCTCGATTTTGGCGGGGGTCATGGAGTTGCCTAGGCCTTGGAGCTGCTGGTTTCCGGCGAAGCTGGGGGAGAGAGGCGAGGGGTTCGTCATGAACGGCATCGCGTCTGGCATCGGAGGCGCCATTTGCGGGTGGCGGATCTGCTGGAATGGCATAGTGTACGTCGGCGATGTGGTGACTTGCGGGAAGAATCCGCCTACACCAGGTGAAGAATCAGACGCCGCAGTAGTTGGCGCCTGGCTCGGTGTTCGCCCATTGCGCCCGGCGTTGTAGTTAGGGCCAAGCACTGGTCGTAGTGCCTCTGGCGGAGCATCGTGAAGGTATTTTGCCTTCTTCCTGACGCCGTCTTGGCATGCATCTGCGAGATTGCGCTTGATACAGCGTTGACACGGTCTCTCGTCGCCTATTGAAAGTTAGTTTTATCGTAGGAAAATCATCTACCCATAGTAATAGGCAGCTATCCGAGACAATTGGACTGCAAGGAGATTCGACCACACAGGCAAAATTATCTATCACATGGGAAAACATACCACAAGTAAGATGTGCTCTCTGACATGCAAAACATGCCCTCCTCGCCTTCTTCCTCCTCGGCCTCAACGGATCCTTGGGATCCAATTTCGGCTTCTTGGTTTCCCTCCCCTCACCAACTCCATTCTGCGCCGCACCCTCCGCCGCTCCCTCATCATGCTCCTCTCTCGCATCATACTCATTCTCAGACGCGACATCAGACGAATCGTCCACAATCTCGCTCTCATGTCCCGGCATCTTCACGTCTTGTCGCTACTCCGTAGCTATCGTCCTGTCGCCGGGTATCCAATGTCTTAAATCACACCCCAATTCTCCCTTTTCCCTTCTCAGCGCCGAAACAAAAAAATCGTCACACCCCACAACGCAAGGGCAATCAGTACGTCCACTTCTCTACGCCGTCTCCGGAGAAACCGTCGTGCGCCTATCCTCTTCCCGAGCCGTCTCGTGCCGTGGCAGCAGACAGACACCTTTCGCGAAAAATAAATTTCACTCGTCGTACACCGCGCAGTGTAGCTGAAGCTCGTGCGCTGCACCCAGCCGGTCCTGGCCCGCGTCCAACACGTTGCCGCGGCCTTTCGCTGACCGTCTCCTCTCGTCTCGTCCGTCTCGTCTCGCTTGGCCCGTGTCGTTCAGACAGGGTTACGCAGCATAAGCCTCTGTATGCGCCTCCTTCGTGTGTGAGCGTGCCGGCCACGTCTACACTCTGCTCGTACAGCTCGTAAGCCCGTCCGTCCTATCCGTTCGCAATTCCGCCGTGCCCTTTTCTCGGCCCTGCTCTCTCTCTCGGCTCTCAGCCTCTCAGATTCCCTGCTCTCGTGCGGTCGCTGGACCCGGACCCGTCACGCGCGTCGTCCGTCGTCGCTGTCGTACCGCCGCCGTGTGCGTTGCTTGCCTCTGCCTGGCTGGCTGTGATGCTGCTGCAGCTACCCGCGTGCAGGCGCGGGGCGTGTCGAGCTGCGCGTGCGCGTGGGGAGGAGTGGTCGGGGATGTGGTGGCGAGGTCAGACGTGCATGCGGGCATCGCATTGGCGAGGCCGAGGGGGTTGTTTGGTTTGTTGGTGGTTGTGAGTGCGGCGTCGGGGATTGTCTCGTGAGGTCTTTTCGTTTCTTGTGTTGCTTCGGTATCGGCGTCGGCGTCGGTGGTTGGGGTTGGAGAGAGCGGGTTTTTCGCAAGCGCTTGCGCTCCTCGGCGATGCGATGCGAGCTGGGGGGGAGTTGGAGGTAGTTGATTGATGTGATTGAGTGGAGAGTGATGTGGTATGGCCGAGGCTGTGGTGGGTAATGTACGAGTAATGGTAGGCCAATGGAGTAATTGCCCGCGTGGATCGGAGCTAGGAAGGTAAGAAGGTAGAAATGTGTGGTGTGTGGTGGGTGGTGGGAGTAGAGTAGACTGTGATGGCTATGTCAGTTCCTAGTGTAAGGCAGAAGGTTAAGGCGTGCGGAGAAAGAAATAGCGCGGTCAAGGTTGGGCGCCGAAAGCCGCATGCGAAAAAAAAAGGGCTGAGGGCTGAAAAGGAAATAAAAGCAGTAAACAGGGCAGGGAAGAGCGAGCTGCTTTTTTTCACTCGTGGGAAAGGAACCCCGCACCTTGGAAGAGTCTGGGCACTGCCTGTGACTATGACTGCGCCTTAATGTTTTGATAATTTGTATTTTTGGGGTTTGGGATTCCACATGATATTTTGCGGAGTGGTTACTTGTATTTTTAGCAATTAGTCCGTGAGTGATTTAATGAGGAAGGAGAGAGTGAGAGTGAGTTAGAGAGAGAGAGAGAGAGAAAGGGAGAGTATATAAGTTCAATTGGGGGAGAGTGAAGGAGGTGAAGGTAGAGAGAGGTGATGTGATGGTCTAATAGTAATATTACATACAATACAGTATAATAGTAATATTACAAACAGCCAAGTCAGTACATACAGTTCAAGCCAATACAATGCATCTGAATACAATAATATCAATCAGTACGCAGCATCTGAACCATTTAATTATACGATAGTATACGAGTAGTGTATGTAAGAATAGAATCTGCATCAGCATCTGCCATACAGAAATACAAGAAAGGACAGAGACAAGAATGAAGGGCACAAGAGGGACAGAATGAGAGACAAAAGGGACAAATAGGACCAGAGGGATTTAAGGAGGGACATGATGACAGAAGGAGAGAGGGAAAGAGGGAAAGAGGAGAGACACATCAGTGCATGGCCAAGGACATAAGACAGAAGGTACCTTGGCCTACGACAGAGGTACATAAGCAGGGTTCAAGTCACATGGGTTTTTGACTCTCTCTCTTCTCTCTCTCGCCCGCCAAGAAAAGCACGGGAAAGTGTACGCCCGCCTAAAATTCTGCAGCGGACACCGCCGTACAAACAATTCGCGCAACAGCCGAGGATGTCACAATGCACAAGTACCGATGTCTCGTCTGCATGTCTCATTTGTCCCTATACCATTTTGTCCCTTGTGGTGCAAAAGTCGACAACGCAGTTACTCATTATGCCCATTGTTTCTTATTTTGTCCCCATTTAATCCATTTCAATCATTGTTTTCATGTCAGCCTGTCGTGTGTCCGTATTGTCTCAATTAATACCCCATTGTTTCCTTATTTTGTTTCCCATTTGATTCGTTCCAATCGCTGTTTATATTGTCTTATTTGTCCCATTCGTCCTATCCCCGACCCATTCATCCCCCAAGGTCTCCCCCCAGCTCGCACTGGATGGACCCAGTTCAGAAATCCCAATAAACCTTCCTGCTCGCACAAGAAATACACGTACTGTACTCCATACATACTGCTCCATACATACTGTCGACCCTCTCCTGTACGCTGGGAACCGCATCAAACACCCCTCCTAACCCTCCTAACTCGTCCCCTCCCAACCCCCCAATCTCAAACAGTCTCACTCCCCCCCTCACCATCTCCCAATCCCGTGACATCTCTCCTTCCCCCCCTTCCCCTCTGTGATATCTTCACCAACCCACCTACCTGTACCTGTGACGATATCCATCCCCTCCATCCATCCACTGATCTGACTCTGCAACCCCTCCACCGCCTCTGTCCCATCCTCCACTGACTCACCCACGCCCGCCACTTACACCCAGACCACCCAGCTGTCCTCCGTGCGCCCATCACAGCATCACCTAATCACAATATCACAAATCCGCAGCTCACTCTATATCACCTCGTAAACACCGATTCACCAATCGCACGTGTCCCCTCCCCAGACTGGCTGGCACCGATGAGCTGGAGGCGCTGTCACACTGCAGATGTCTTACATCCCTCCGTTCCACAGGCACTCGCTGCAGGCTGCTGCACAGACACAGGAGGATGACAGGCTCTGATCTGCTGTGCTGTGCTGCGCCATGCTTGTTGGTGATGGGTGGCGCTGGGTGCTGCTGGGTGCTGCTGGGTGATGCTGGTGATGCTGGGGTGCTGGGTTCTGGTCTTGGGTGGTGGGCGGATGGCGGTAGGTAGTGGTAGGTGCTGGATACGAGACGATACGATACAATGCGGTGAATGTCTTGCTTGCTTGCTAATCTGGCCGTGACGGTGATGGCGGTTACACGCATGTTTCGGGCTGCGTGTCCCTGCCGCGCTGAGGGGTGACAAACCCAGAGGGGGGCGAGACCGAGTCGAGAGATCTCACCGGTTGGTTGGGGTGGCTGGGGGTTTGTTTGTTTACGAGGGGAGTATCACACGGACGGGACGGGATAGGGAGTTGATGAGGGAAGGGAGGAGGTGGAAAGGTAGGTCTAGGTGGTGGGAGTCATCCGATCTCCTTCTTCCTTCCTTCCCCTTTCTCCCCTATCCCGCCGAATCCAGACGGACAGATAGACAGACAAACCACACCCCGTTCTCCCCTTTTCATCCCATCCCCAGACTACCCAGGCAGCACAGCAACACAAAACAACACACACATACATACATACATACACACATACATACGCGCATCTGCACCCTCCCGCTCTCCGCCACCACCATACCCCCCACACACACACATACATACGCACATAACACCGCAGCACAGCCGCTGCCCACGCCAGAGACCCGGATCGCGCCAGTGCGAGAGCGGTAACCCGGAGAGTGGGCGTTGCACGGCATGTATGATAGGCAGCGGCGGTGGTGGTGGGGATTTGTGTGTGATTACGGAGCAGGTATGGGAGGGTGACGGGGGTGGGATTTATCATCAGTGTTGTCTGAGATGGGGTAGAGGGGTGATATGGGAAGGGTATAGGGTTTGTCTGAGATGGAGGAGGGGTGTTGTGATCGATCACAGATGAAGATAGGAATGAGGATGAAGATGATCTCGTGCGATATATACGAACGCGTCTACATACAACCCCCTGCCGACTCTCCGCTCGAATCGGCGTGCCCCCCCGTGTTCCCATCTAATCAATCTAATCCTCCCCCCATACCACCACACTCCTACACCCCAAAAACCTTCAGCAGATCAAGTACACTGCGAGTAATAAGGCGGACTAACAGCCTCACACGTCGACCCATCCACACACCCCGTACACCCCGTCCACCCCTGCCCCCCACACTGTCCATACTTCGGGCTCTTGCACCCACCTGGCGCCGCCGTACTCGTCGGTGCCGCACCCCCAGTCGTAGGAACAACACTCGTGGCCATCGTCGTCGGCGCCGCGGTCGTAGGAACAGCAGTAGTTGGTCCAGAACCAACATTCGTAGTCGGCGCCGCTCCCCCACCACCTTCATACGCAGGCCCGGTGGCAGTACCGCTCTCGACGCCAGCGCAGGTGGCGCCGGCGGATTTGGTGAAGCCGCCGTATACGGTTGGGCCGGGCGCGATGTAGGTGGCGAGGGATTGGTAGATGTCTACTTTTATTCCTGGGTCGGTGGCGGCGTAGGCGCCGGGGAGTTGGATGAGGGAGGGGGAGGCGGAACCGCCGCCGCTGATGGTAAGTTGGTCTTGAGGGTTGGGTTAGCTTGGGTTTATGGGGAGGGGGAGGAAGGGGAAACAAGGGAAATGGAAGGGGAAGGAAAAGGGAAGGAGAGGGAGGAAGGGGAGGAAGGGGGACATACAGCAGCTCATATACAGCTGTGCCCCGCCGAGGGAGCCAGCAACGTGCAGAGCCACCACTTCGGCGCGGAGGAGGTAGTCGCCTGCGGGGATGTCGGCAGGGATCTTCATGTTCACGCGGCCGCAGCAGAGGTTCATGTCTTTTGTTCCCCAGTAGTCTGCGGCGCCGTTGCTTCCTGTGCCCTGTTTCCAAATACGTCAGCCATCAATGCACATACATCCGTGATTGAGTGCCCAGAGGGGAGGAGCTGGCAGTTAGTCAGAGAAAAACATACCCGCGCCCACGAATCCTCATAAATCTTAAACCACCCCGCCGACCCATCCGCCGTCGCCGCATCCTCCACCTTCGAAAGATACCCCAACACCGGCCCAAAATGATCACCCCCAATCGCCTCATTCGCACACGACCTATCCCCAGGCTGCTGGTGCATCTCGACCGTCACCGTTGAGCCGGCAGCCACAGCACATTTCCCTGCTACGCCAGTGGCGCCGCCGACGTTGCAGCGGAGGTCGTTGGAGGTTACGTCCGAGACGGGGGAGTTGGATTGGGGGAGGCGGGCGCAGAAGGATTGGTGGGGTGGGTGTTAGCTGGGTGTTTGAAAAGGGGGGGGGGGGACTTATTTCATCGACGCCGTCAACCCAGAGATCTTGGAAGGTGGCGTGGCCGGCGACTTGCTGGGCGGCGAGCGCGGCGATGAGGGAGATGATCGTGGTGGACTTCATGATGTGCGAGTTGATAATGACACCGAATAAACCTGACGTCCATCCGTCCCCGGCTGGTCGAAGGATATATATACTCCTCCCCTTTCACTGCCCCCATCTTCCTGCCAAGTTGCCCACGCGTCCAAGGCGCTGATGTAAATTGCTTTTATATTACACACCCCGCCTTCCATCTAGCTAGCACATCACGGCAACTCGATCCGTGACCACCACCATAACCAGGACCGAAGAAAGAAAGGATAGGCGCTGGACATCCTTCTTCAACCTTCGAGGCAGCGTGCCCCGCCCGGCAGATCTCCCAGCCCACGCGCCTCCGTCATATCCACCTCTTAAACCCACCCTTCTATTTCTCCGCCTCCACGCCGCCGGCCCTGCGGTCCTTCGCACGCCTAAACCCTACTACTCTCTGCTAACAGGCGGACAGAACCCCATCTACCGCGTCTCGCCCTCATCGTCCCTGCATATCCCGCCAAGTCGCGTGGCTTGTCCCCGATAGTGTTTAATCAATCCATTACGCCGGTGGCGTCGAAGAGAGTGTTGCCCTTGCGCGCCTTGGCGAGTCGTCGGTGGACGTTTGACAGCGCTGACTTACTTACTACATTACCTTAACTCCCGGTTGGCGACAGGGGCGAGGTGCATTTTGCCGGTGGGCGGCTACCCCACACGGATGCTAAATGGTAAACGTTTTTGATGGGGCGGGCGGGTTTTGGATGGGGGAGAGGGGAGGGGAATTTGGGGTAAGCCACAGGGATTGCGAGGTGCGTCGGAAGCGGGTGCCGGTGTCTTGGCTGGGGGGTTGTTTTACGGGTGTTGCTGTCAGATTGCAGATTACGAGGAATGAATGTCTCATCGCGAAATTGGTTGTGGGGATAAGCGAATTGTCGGAATTTCGGGTGCACGTCGTGTTTCTTCTTTTGTTTCGTTTCAGTCATGAATATTTGTATTTACTGGACTGTACTGTATGTAAGGTTTATTCTGCGCCGCAGAATACTACAAGTGGGATACAACACTCCCACATCATCATCTCATTATTCAATCCAATCCAATCCAAGCCAAGCCCCCAACATACCCCCCGTCGAGGAGGTAAGCCAATTCCACTAAGTCAAAAGCCCAACCCCATCAGTCTCTCCCATACATCCACCCCTTATGCGGTGGCAGCGAAACCAAAGCTGGGTCCGCTGGCATCGAAGACACCGTAGAAGGCGTTGAAGAAGGTGTCACCGTAGATGTTCTGCTGGCCGTTACCAGATGGCTGGAGAGAACCGAAGCAGCTCGTGCCGGTGTTGTCAGCCGGGGCGAAGTTGAGGTACTTGGCGGGGATGACGGCATCACCGCCGTCACCGATGGCGACAGTGAGGGATGGGAGGGTGGTGCTGCAGGGGAAGACGTAACCGCCTTGGGTGTTGTCCAACTTGGAGCCGGGGACGCTCTTGTAGTAGTTGGCGACCTGCTCGTCACCCATGAGGATCAGGGTGGTTCCGGTGTCTGGAAATTGTTAGTGATGAGGTGGGGAGGATGGGAAGAAACAAACTAACCGGCAATGGCGGTGTAGCCTGGGGAGGTGAAGGCCTTGGATCCGACCTTGTAGGAGGTGCTGGGGAACTCCCACCAGCCGTTGCTGTTGTCGACGGAGGTGTAGGAAATCTCGCCGGTGTAACGGCTGGAGTCGGTGGCGCCAAAGTCGTAGGCACCGGTTGCCTGGAAAGGAAGGTAGGCTGCGAACAGGGGCTGGTCCAAGCTGGCCTGGGCGTTATCGAAGAAGGTCTTCTGCTGGGTTGGCTGGACTGCGAAGACAGATTGTCAGTGAACATTCTTGCAGGCCGGCGCAAACTATAGACAAAGAAAACATACCAGTGTTGATGCTGCTGAAGGACAGTCCGACGAGTCCATCGTTGGCGCCAGAGACGAATTGGGAGGAAGCCTTGTTGGCAATCTCAACAGCCTGTCCCTTAACGGTGGTGCCACCAATGGTCACAGTGTCGGTGCCGACGGTACCGGAAGATCCACTGCCATCAGCATACTGAATACTCCAGGATGCGCCAGACATCTTCTTCCAGGTGGTGCTCTTGGTAGGGTCAAAGACGTTGTGGTTCTTTTGCGCAGTTGCGGGCAGGCTGGTGGAGAAGACCCAGCTAGAAACATATGAGCTACTTTTCCCATGTCTCATTCTTGTGAAAACAACTTACAGATCGGCGCTTCCGGTGTCGAAGTCGAGGTTCAAGGTCTGTCCGCCAATGGTGACTTCGCAGACGTACTCGACGTTCTGGGAGTCAGGCTTGGCTGGGACGGTGCCGTCCTGGCGCTTGACAAGGTTTCCGAGAAGGACGTTGATGATGCTCTCTGGCTCGGAGGGAGTCAGGCCGTACTTGGCGTAGGCCTTGAGCAGAGCAAGCGTACCATTGCGCTGGTAGTTGCCGTTGTGGACAGCGGGGACGCTAAAGGACGTCGCGACGCCGGCCTCGGCGGCAGGGGCGGCGGCAACACTCGCAGCGGCGGTGGCGAACAGGGCAAGCTTGCTGGCGGCGACCATTTTGACGGTGGTTTGGCTTGAGGGTTGGATGGAGATGTGGAGAGAAGACTGGATGAGGGAGTGTCGAAGGATCTAGGAACGTTCCATCGCGGCCCCTTTATAGATCCTCTCGATTGTCACAATGGTACATCACAGAGATGATGATGTTGCGCAAGGTTGACACAAGCTTTGGGCCAAGGATCACCAAGCATCATGGCGCCGGACTGCCGATCAACGCTCCGGACGGACTGGCTTAGCTAGCAACCTCCCTCATGTGGTAGGCCGGCCTTCGGTGCATTGTTCTCTAATTGGAAGGTTAGGAACCGCCGACTAAGTTCCCCGTAGTTGATAAGTAGTGCCTGACTGTAGCGTCTGAACGTGGGGTGTGGCATGTGATATTTAGATCTGCAGCATTTTGAAGATGACCTGGGGTCCACTGGTTCTACTGCGCGTGCGGCGCTGATGGCACCCATGACACGAAGGGTCCATGGCACATCTGGAAGGAATCATTGGCAGGTCTGCCGTTGAAACGTTGATTCAAATGCGTCAAATGGGAGAAGCTTAGGGTTGAGGCTGTGGCGATATTCACACACATCTTCCTAATGCGATGAGTGTTCGCCGGCAGAAGACCCAAAGTAGGCAGGTGGATGCTAGTGACGATCGGAGATCGCCAAGGTACCCTTTGGACGATGCACGTCTGCCATGCAGCCAGGATTCAGCCCCTCGCTGGGCCATTATCAGAGCATCCATTGGACATAGCGTATGGCAGATAAGCCTTAATAGCCTCTTCTATAGAGTGGCACTGTAAGAGAATTAGATCTTGGTGGTGCATTGAGAGGATGAGGAAGCTGGTGCCCACGGGGAAACGAAACGGTGTGTGGGGGTTATCCGTCTTGGCGGGATCTACCACAATTTCATCCTTCGGCGTTTTTGCTGGAGATTAAAGGGCAGGCATTTCGGGGAAGATCAACCGAGCGGGTGATATTCATCCAATCCTCCCCATAGAATAGGCTATACTATGTAAACAATCGAGAAAGGATTAAAATAGAAACGTTGCTCTCCCACCTATGACGGAGATGTCTCGCTGTCTCGCTGAACTTTGGGCGGGAGGCGGCTGTAGCGCAGTCAGGAACAACCAATACGGACAAACCATTCGCCGGCCCATCACCTGCCACTATCAGAAGCTAGACATGGTCCAGCTGAAGACCGCAAACGACTCCCCGCATTTAGACATCTCCCCCGTTCCCCAAATCCATTATCGCGATCACATCATCAACAGTTGCACATCGGACTTCCTCTTGTGATGTTGGTCTTGGCCGACGCCACTTCCATGATTTAGCGCAGAACTCACCGCCAAGGGAAAGCTTCTTAAAGCTTCTTTTAGGAATGCCCAGACCCTAGCAGAGGCCACTGATTTGACAGAATGAGAACCGCCGGACGTCTTCTCGATGCGCTCTTGCGGATACGAGGGTTGCATCAAACTAACTAGTGAGCGGCGTCAACTACAGACGAAGAAGGAAGCTCGATGTACCCGCGCTCGCGCACCCCAGCCTGGCTGGCATCAGACGGAATGTTTCGTGTAGATGTTCTGTTTCGGCGTCAAAGTGCCACCTTCCTAAGATGGCTATGGCTGTCTATCCATCAACGAGGGCTATTGTCCACAATGTACGTGCCGTTATCCGGCTACCATGATGACATCGCCAATTCTTATGATATTTCACGGAATCCGAGTCAGCTATGAGGCATAAAATTTCACTGCTTGAAATTCGGATCTCCGACTATACGGCGATGGTCACGGCCAGTTAGACATGGGTTGCTAATATCTTCAACTTCGAGTAACGAGTGCGTGCTTTGATGATGGGATGAGAGACTCTGTCCACAGCCACCTTCCTGTAGTCCAAGGCACGACTGTGTCATGCCCAGCATACTCAGTTGAGGCGATGATGCTCTGCCACCTATAGGGCCAAGACGCGCTTTCGACTACTGTCTCATAAACGGTCGAGCTGAGGCACCTTAAATATACCTCCTACCATAGAAAGATGACCATGTGGGTCCTTTAGATAAGAACTGTTCCTCGGCTTCACGGAAAATGGCCAACTCGACCGATGGTCAATTTGTCAAACTCTATATAAAATATAGCTGCCAGTTGAATACATGCACCTCCCACGGTGTCACCAGCATCTGCGTCACGAGAACCGCTCCTCAGGTCGTCACCGCCACGCCTACCATCTTGATAATTAACTAGTACAAAACGTTTGGCAACACGCATCATCAAACGGCGACCCGCAAGCCCGACAGTCGAACCCCGCGCAGGGATCAACAGCCGTTGACGTCGGAGGTGCTACCGAGGTGTCCCCACAGGTGCCGTTGGCGCAGCAAGCCGGCGAGCACGCGTCGCACCCACTCTCATTGCAGTTGCACACTCCGGTGATGGTGCACACATCAGAACCGCACGTGCCGTTAGCGCAGCAAGTTGGTGAGCACGCATCACAACCACTCTCATTGCAATTGCACACGTTGGTGACGGTGCAGGTGCTGGTCGGCGGTTTGGTCGTCGTCGTCGAGCCGCCGATGCTTGTCGTGGGCGCCGAGTAGCCGCCCGAGCTGGGATCCTGTGGGTCCTGGAAGCCGGGTGGGTAGCCGGTTGGGGTGGGCGTGCAATAGTAACCAGAGCAAAGCGTGCCGCCACAGGCAGTGGTGGCTCCCGCGCACGTTGGTCCGGCTGTGGGCCCTGGCGTGAAGCTAATGGTCGTGCCATCGCCGCTGGCCTCATCGCGGGCCATCTGCGCGCTCAGGGCGTCGTAGACCGAGTTACTAAAGGCATCACCTAAAGTCATGGTGGCCCAGACCTCGTCATGCCAGGTGCCGATGGGCGCCGGCGTCTGCGTGCCAATGACCGTGGTAGACTCGTCCGAGACGCTTATAGAGCAGCCCGAGATGGTCTCGCACATGGAGGCCGACGAGAGCGTTGAGTCGGCCGAGACGAAGGTTGTGGTTGTGCAGGCCTCAGCCGTCTGTGTCTCGCACTCGCCCTCCTCCTCGGTCGTGATCTGATTGTCGCGTCCGATGGTGATCTTGGGCCAGTTCGGCAGGTTTCCTTTGATGGTAATGCCAGGCGGCCACCTGATCAGGCCGATGGGTGGGGGACCGGGACCGTAAATTCCCGGCGGCAAGACCCAGTGCCAGGCGTTGATGTGAAGCTCTCCCCATGAGATGCAGATGAAGAAGAACCACGCCTTACAAGGCACAACCACGCCGTCATCGGTCGGCTGGGGCTTGTCGATGCTCGTCGTAACAGGGATGATCTGGCCGTAGACAGGCCAGGTGGCCCAGATGGGCAGCGGCGTCGTAGTAGAAGCGGCTTGGCCTGTGCTCCAGGTCGTGACTAGAGAGCAGTCGACGGAGACCATCGCAATGGTGGACGCAAGGAAGGTGACCACCTTAGTAGTTGGGCAGACAAAGTTGAATGTAAGCGAGCCTGCGTTGGTACATGTCGTAGCAACGGCAATGGGTGGCGTGGCAAAGACGACGGACGTCTCGGCCGGGCAGGAGATGGTGATGGCTCCGGTCGTGGCTGGGAACGTAAGGGTCGTAACGGTTGCGCCAGAAACTGTGACGGGGACGCCGATGGGTGTATAGTACGTGGTGGCTTTACCTACGCCGCTGCTGCCGCCGGTGTCGACAGGCACGGTGCCTGGATCCGTGTAATCGATGGTGGGCCCGCCATTCACCTGCGGCCATGGCGGGAGGGTGACAGTGCGTGTGGTTTCGCCGCCGTGGCCGTCGGGCAATGTGACGCCGATAGGTGGGATGTCGATGCTAGGGTATATGGTGATGGGCGTCGGTCCCGCGGCCGTCACATTGACGTTGGAATAGCCGATGCCGTTCGTGACAATGGTGGGGATCGTGATAGTCACGGTGGTCGTGGATGTTACGAAGACTGTGGTCCCTATGCCGCCAATCGTGGTGGGAACAAACCCGCCGTACTCAAACGAGGTTTTGTATTTGCTAGGCGTGATAGTGGTGTCCTGTGCCAGCGAGCTCGTTGGTATGATTAACATGCAGGGCGGCGACGAGCAGGTCACCGTCGGCGTTTCCCACACTTCAGTGCCTACCCAGACTATGTCGATATTGTCACCACCCGGCAGGGGAAGCCACACGCTGACCTCAGTCGTGAAGCCACGCTGGACGTCTGCCTGGGGGATGCTGGAGCCATCAATGCCATTGGCTGCGTCGACGATGGCAACGGTGAACAAGTTGTAAATGACGACTCCAGTGGACCCCTTAACCTCAAGAACGCGCTCCTGGCAGTTGTGAGTGTCTATGCAGTCCTGGTAATAGGCGTTGAAGAAGCTGTACAGCCCAGCACTGTGGATGGTGACGTCGGTCGAGTCGATGACCTGCAGTCCCCAAGAATAGCGGCACTGTTCGTTGTCTGTGTTGGCCGTGATATTGCACTGGCTGAAGTCTGGGTCGTTGGGAAAGCTCGCGGCCGCGCCAAAGGGCGCCGGGGCGCCAGGGACAGGCTGGTAGTAGGGCGACTCGGTCTGAATGTGGCCCATGTATATGTTCTTGGCCCCGCTGAGCAAGTAATTGTACAGCACCGTGTGCTCGGAGCCACTTCCGTAGAACCATGACGGGCCGTGGGACTCGATCAACGTGCCGCGGGCCCCGTAAACGGTAACCTGCGTGATGGTTGAGTCGGGCTGATTGAAGACGCTCGCGTCATTATCATGATCACCTACCCACGCCCACACGTTCTCGAAGTAGCCATTCCCCTGAGGCGTCACGTGGAACATGAGCGAGGCCGCGATACACTCGTCCTTGGAGCTGAACTTAGGGCAGGTAGCAAAGTCAAGATCGCTGCCGAGGGCGCCGCCGACGCGGAAGTGAGAGTCCCACATGGCCGCCGCGCCCTGCTCGGATGCCGCTGTGTTCCACTCCATGAGGACAGCACCGGCCGTGGCGCCACGCACTGAAAAAAGCATCTCGACGATCTCCATGGTGCCGATGTCACCCTTGTTGCCGACCTGTATCATAACCTTGGGGTTGTTCATGTCGCTGAAGTAGAAGCCCGACCCTTGGATCTGCGACCACGAAGAGCCTTGCACGCGCGAACCTGTGGGAATCAGCACGGTGCCGCCGATTGTATAGATCCCGGCCGGGAAGTAGGCCACCTGGTCCGCGGCTGCGGCCTTTTGCAGAAAGGAATTGATGCAGGATTGCTGATCGCCCGTGCCATCATTCTTGCACCCTCCGTCGGTGGTTGCCACGAGGAAGGAGCTGGTACTCAGGTCCTCGTATTGCGGCCGCGAGCGCACATAGAGGAATCCCGAGTCGGAGTCGAGGAGCCCTTTGGCCTTGGCAGGTGCTGTCACGTCCCCAGTCTCGGTCGTGCCAACTGAGCCATTGTACCGCTTGCCTGTTGCCCACAAGTCGGAACTGCCGGATAGGATCGTGTCACCGCCATCCACCATGACGGGGCTGGCCACGTCCTTAAAGACGGTGTTGTCTAGCACAATATTAGGCGACGACTTTAGCCCGTTCGTCAGGATGCCGACGGTTGTACCGCTAATTATAGTGTCGATGATGGATACGCTGCCCGTGCCCTGGCCTGTGTCGCCGCCTGTGCCCGAGATGTTAAAGGCGATGGAGCCGCCGGTAATTTCGATCTGCTGCCAGTTCCAGCCCCAATCCCAAACCATCTGCACGGCTGTGTTGCAAGAGTTGAACTGCAGATTACGTGCCGTATACTGCTGTGAACCCGCGCGCCAGCCGATGTTTCCGCCATTAAATTCGAGGTCGGACACGAAGCCGCCGCTGCCGTTCTCGGAGAATATGCCAACGGCCGTCGTGGTGCTCGATGTAGGCATTTTAAATACCAAGTTTTGCAGCGACGTGGCCTGCGCCACTTGCCAGTGGATACCGGTCGGCACTAGGTCCTGGTCGTTCTCTGCTGTCGATTCCGGCATGTCGTTGAGGTCAAAAATGAAGTTGCGGATCTGGCGGAAGAACTGGTTCTGGTTCACGTACCACTGCGAGCCCGACCCCCCGGGGATATAGGGGTCCGTATCGAATAGCGCGATGCCCTGGAAGGTATCACAACCCTTAATGGTGGGCATGTCGTTGGGGTCACCGATGAACTGCGTGTAGTAGTACTGGATCACAGGCGAGCAAATCTTGTATGTGCCTGGGGGAAAGTAGACGATGGCACCCTGCGCAAATGTGTTGCCACAATCCTCGCCACACCGCGTTTTGGCACCCCCCACCGAGTCCCTGTTCCAGCTGGCCACGGCTGCGTTGAGCGCCTCGGTCGTGTCCGTGTCTCCCGAATTATCGGCCCCGAAGTCGTCGACAACATTGCGGAAGAACTGGTAGTCATCTCCGCCGGCCAATGGTTGCTTGAATGCAGCATTAGCAACACGTCGGCAGTGTCCATTTTTCACTCAAAAGGGGAAGAAACCTACAGCTCCCTTAGACCCAAGACTCGCGAGCCAGTAGTCCGAGGAGGACTGCCGTTTGGTCACCGCGGCTTTGAGAGTTGTTCGCCTGGTTCCGTTCGATTTGGCATAACCGCCACGAACAACAGTGCCGCCGCGAAGGTTGGTCATGTACTTGTTAAGGCTACCAGAGTAGCGCCAGAGGGGACCGTTCTGCTTCCCCTTGTCAGGAGCTGTATGGAAGTAGTTGTGCTGGTTGTCGACCATATAGGCCGGTGCAGGCTACGATCAGAGATTAGCATTGTCCCGAACAATACAGCAACAGAGAGGCATAGCCCACCCGCGGGTTGAAGTGGAGTGCAGTCGCATTTTGCTTCGCGTTTGGGGTGTAATGTGAGGAGGCCGACTGCCCAAGACCCCATTGTGCAGCTAGCAAAGCTAACAAGAAAATTAGGGGAGCCGTCATGTCACCGTGGAGGCTTGACGGTAGTCTCTTAGATTCGAAAAAGGGCGAGTGGTGAGGAAAGAACAGATTTGGGGAAGGACATCTTCCCTAATGTCATGGACAGAAATACTAGCCCGTAAAACCCCCTGTATCGCACCTGTATAGTGTAGAGGTGTCGGCATATCCGATCGATGGAAATGCTGACGGTCCATCCTTACACGGTGGACTGCCTGGAGACTAGAAGCCATGTCCCGGCGCGTGAGACCCCCGCGTGAGACGGCTATAGTTGCCGTGGTCTAGATTCTGACGTGAGGCGCGGGGTGGCTCTAACATGAGCCAGGGAGTTAGTTTAATGTGAGGGGATGTTTTGTAGGATTCCGGCGGGCCGAAACGGAAAGCCGGAAGATACAGTGCAGCACCGTGGGGGCTAGTGCTCAAATCGTAGCAAATGAGATGTTGATTTACCAAAAGTCGTGTTCAGGCCCGTACGGAGATTTATGGCGTCGTACCCTGGATCTGCAAGGCGTTAGCGGGAAGGGCCGAGCAGGTGGGGGCGGTAAGTGGGATCTTACATGCATAAATGCTTGTATAGCGTTAGCGTCAAGGAAACCCAATCATCAGCGCCAAACCCGTTATCACCACCATACTAAGGCATATATCACTTTCAGACTTGATATCCCTGTACGGATTTAAGCCTGTTCTCGACGTAAGCCGTGAAGTATTATTGTAGACGCATCATAACATGGGATCCTAACATTTGTGCACAGCGATAAGAGTAGTTGTTGTATTAATATATGGATATTATAACCCGGGATCCCACGGCTGTGATGAGTGTCATCTGGTGCCTATACATGTGGCTATAAAATTGGACTCAACCTATACTACTTTGAGGCTTTGCCTCCGTATCTGCATGCATGTGATAGTCAGCGTCGTATGTGCTGTGTAGTACAATACTCGACAGGGGGGCTTAACCAGCTGGACTTGTGAAAGCGTGTTTATCTTCAACCATCGGTGTCGGTGTTTCTACAACCTGATACTATACATGTACAATATGAGGCATTGGTATAGTTATAAGCCTACTTAATTCCATTGCTTTCCTCATCACCAAGACACTTCACACTTCACTTCCAGTTCCAGTACCTCCGAAATCCCACCCATCCTCACCAGAAGACTTCAGCTTTCAACTCTCTCAAAGGCATCTCTAACATCCGTTTAAAGATGTTCACCCAAAGCCTCCTTCATCTTGTCCCTTTGGCACTACTTGGCACCGTCATTGCTGCCCCGAGCTCCCGCACGTCCTCTCCCCGCGCGGCGCAGATCTGCTACGACAACGAGACAACTGACCTCCTCTGCTATACGGCGCCCGACAACACGCCGCAGGATGTCGCGGTTGCCGACGTAACCTACATCGCGGCGTATCTTCGCGCGTACGGGGCCCAGACCAAGGCCGGGCGCCTTTTTACGATGGCTGCGGCCGATGCCCCTGACTGCGCCGAGTGGGTTATCTATGCCCATGGCACTGCCCAGGCCATCGCCAAGCACATCGACAGCACTGTCGATTCGAGTGTGCTCTTTGCGGACATCGCTAACACCATCGACGGCGGATCCGGCACTAGCACCACAACCAATGCCCTTGTCACCTGCGGCACCGATGGAGGTTCGCTGGGCGTGGTATATAACGCGACCAACCCGGCTTACTCGGCGTCGACGTACCCCGTTGGGTACACCCCTGCAGGAATTCTTGTCAAGATCGTGGCGACGGGGGCTTAGGCAGGGACTCAGGACTAGGGCAAGAAGGACGACAGTAGATCCTAGATGAGAACCCGTCTCTTCAATCATAGCTTGTATATACCTGGTCCTGGCCCATCCTGTAGGATTAGGCATGCATTAGTTAAATATACACTTGAACCTGCTAGCCCAACAAACTATGCGCGTTACCAATAGTACAATATATTGTAATAGATAAGTTGCGGAAATGGGCGTATTGTAACAGTCCTTTCTTCTCAGCTTCATCACGGATGTTACTCTAACCTTGCCACTTTACATGGTTTATTCGGCCTAATTGTAAGACACATAAATCCTATCGTTCTTTATGTGATCACGGCTATGACGGCAGACCAAACTTCCATCGCTGACTGTGTCTCTATGCAGTGAAACGATAGTCGGAGGATGTTGCCAATGTAAGATGAATCCTATCTCGGCCAACAACAGCGGGATAGACTTCGTCAAATTTCAAGGGATGTTGCCGAAGTAAGACAAATTATCTCTCGGCCTTCAGTGGCCATGAGTGTATTGTATTGCAGCCTCCCAAAAGCATTGACACTAACTACCTTACCGGAGTTTCATACAAATCCAGTATGGTACCTCCAACCGTCGCCAATCGTTGCTAATTCGGAACCAATGTGTTAGCTTCTATACCGGATGTAAATAGCTATATTTTTAATAGCTAAATCTTAGAAAGTAACTATAATCCAGCGGAAGTCTCACCAACTGTGATATAAATTAAACAACTCTACTATGCTATACATGCTAGCTACTCTAGGGTATTTACGACTGCTGCTGAGATATAACCGTTCGAGCCGCGTAACAATCACATAGTAGTGCCTGGAGTGGCGCACCCTTGAACAGCCACCCTTGCCGTCCCTAGCCACCTTCCCTTTTTCCATATTAATCGTCACAGTAAGCAGGGAAGGAAACCAATCACCTTGTTGATGTAAAGTGATATATAACGACACCTTTATTTTCGCTGCCAAGTTTACTTACTATGACGATTATTATCTGACATCCTATGCCGAGGCCCTACCTGGGCCCCGTTTAACCCCCGTTGCCGTCACATTTTATAATATCAGACAGTTATTGGTTATATCGAAAGGATCGGGAGAAGGTACAATGGCCTGCTCCTAACCGAAGCTAATGGTTGATAATCTAATATTGACGGCTACCTTTATCGACAAGTGTGTCTCATGGAATAAACTGCCGACGCTGAGCTGAGCCTACATGGCCACGGAGTGATCGTCGTTCTAATGTCATGTATGTCAGCAATCCCTAGCTGGCAAGGCCATTTTGCCTATCAGTAGATGGTTGCAAGGCCATGCTTGGTCTCTTAGATGAGAGAATGTCGTTATCATACATGATCAGGCGGCCGTAAGCAAGCAACCTGGTCGGCGCGTCCATCAGGACAACCCATATTCCCACTCCCTAAGAAATGCTGGATTACTTCATTGTCTTGGGTTGTTGCACATAGTATTGCCCTCACGTCCAGCGACTCTTTATCTTTGGTCCTTCCTGAGCTCGCGGCGAACAATGGCGAGGCTGCTCTTTCCTCTGGGTCTGGTTACAGCACTCCTCATCTTCCTTTTCCGCACCGTCTCGGGCTTGTCCCTTAATGATTTGTTCATAGTCCAGAGCGGGAGCACCGACGGCGGCTGCGATACTCATTTCAACCAGGCGGCGGAAAGTGGCACACTGGATGACTGGCACACAGAAATCACCTTTGCCCTTGACTTGGTCGTTAACCGACTTGATACATACGACCAAGATATCAAAGTTCGAAGGGCGCTTCAAATCTTCTTCGGCATCCGCAACAATGGAAAGGCTTCGGCGCCTGCGCGGGTTGAAATCGACGAAATCATCGGTACGTATTGACACCCAAGTCTCTTACAAGGCGTTTATTTTAGAAAATGTTAATCGATTATTCGATAAAATGTTTATCCCGACCCAAAAACGTCGACCGGACTAACGAGGTGGCTAGGCCAATTCCAACGTGCTAAGGACTTCTTCGACTTTCGACAAATTGGTGGCGTACCAATGTATCCTCTGAACGGGAACCGCTATTTGTTTTGTGACAGCAATTTTCTTATACACCAAGCGGAGGACACGCCGGCCCAGGACTGGAACGCCCAGGACATCATAGACGCCAATGGCAACATCGTCACCATAGGAGACGTGCCCGGGTACGCTGAAGCCCTCGCTGAGAATAAAACCAGTGAAGCCTGGTGGTCCGGCGACCTCACACCGGTGAACGGATACTACTTCTCGCCCACCGGCGGCGACTACTGTGACGGTGCCGGTCTTGGTCTCACCGCCGAGATTACAGAGTTGAACCAGCCCACCCGACCCACCGGAATAGAGAGCATCATACTTTGCGGTAGCAGCTTCACGAACGGAAAACCAAATAATTACAGGGATGGGGATGCGCTCATCCAGGCGGGAACCAACCTTGCGGATGTGGTACCAAAGAGCGCAACCCTCCTCCACGAGGCCCTTCACGTCCTCAACGGAGCCGGCCCGACCGGATTTCTTCAGGGGGATGAGATCTGTAGGTTTCCCATACACAATACCCGTGTATTCTCAGAATTGTGTACTTTGATAATACTGACTCGTCATGGATAGATGATATCGCCGCGTGTATTAACGCTGCCAAAGCCACAAAAAAGCGAAATCCTGAGAACTACATCTTCTTAGTCACTCACTTGTACTACCTGTATGGAGAACCAGAAGACGGTAATCCAGGTACTTCTATAAACACGAACTGGGATTTTGCAGTGGTCGGGAATGGTGCAAATAGGATTCTTGGGGCGTTAACGCCGTAAAGGAAGCCGAATGTCTATACTAATACTAAAGGAGATGCAGTACTGTTTCTCGTCAAGTTATGTAGATACTTCATAGGCCAGAAACTGTTAAAAACCCTTTATCCTATAATTCTAAGTTTATGTAAGATATTGGTGCCGGAGCTGCTGTTTTCGGCTGGCGTTGGTTGCTGCTTTACACAGCCTCCACCACACAGCTCGATCGGTCATCATTCGTAGGCTAATTAACAGACAACCAAGTATATTTAAACTATTTAAGCTATTTAGACCTATTGTAACTAATAGAGGGACGCAGGATCCCATTGTAACACGCTTATTTCACCTTAGTCGCAATAGGCACCGGTGCACTCGCTCCTCTCGGAATTTGGCACGCTACGGAACATCACGCGTGCTGGGTTGGCGCAAATGGTAGATGGGACGGTGCAGATGCCTTGGCCGCAGCAACTCTTGACCCAGCAGACTCCACCTCCAGCACAATCGGAATCTGAGGTGCAGGCAGTATTAGAACACCACGCGTTCTCTACACAGACGGCGCTTCCATCAGCATCAAAAGCGCACATGCATTCTTGAAACTCGCCACACGAGGCATCTGCGACCAAGACAAAGGTGCCGCATATACCTGGAGTGCCGCAGCTGGTAGGTGGAGCGGGCGGGCTGCAGTCAAAGAGGGTCAGACGATCGGGGCCACCGCACATGAGGCTGGAGTCGCCGTGGCAGGGCATCTGGCACTGTTCGTTCAGATCCGGAGCTGGTCCACCGTTGTTGTCAAGGCTGTTGCCGCACCAGCACTCGCCGCCGTACTCGTTACCCGCGTATCTGAAGCCAGCTGCTTTGCAGGCCGCCGTGCAGACATCAGGACCTTGGTTGTTTGGACCGCCTACGACCTGGGTGTTGGTGGCCAGGGTGCGATGGGAGACGCTGTCGGTGTAGCAGCCGAGAGGAGCACAGCCATTGTAGCTCACTGGGGCTGGCAAGGCCGCTGTGCAGTCGTAAATGTTAATGCCGCCAGCTCCGCCACAGATCTCGCCTGGGGCCCCGGAGCATGGTGTGCTGCATAGAGCCTGGTTCGAGGCAAGGGTCTGTCCATTGTTGATAAACGCGCCGCACCAGCACTCGCCCCCATTCTCAACACCGGCGAAGGCGAGGTCGTGGGCGATACAAGCTGCCGTGCAAGCCTCGGGGCTCTGACCACTAGGGCCGCCAGGGACTTGGGTGTTGATGTCGAGGGCGCGGAATGAGGCAGAATCGGTGTAACAGCCCAGTGGTTTGCAGCCGTTGACATTGGTGCGTGACACGACCGGCCCGGCGACAGCGGCAAGAGGTAGCACGGTGGCCACAAGTGTGAGGGTGAGCTTCATAGTGAGGAAGAAGACTTGTAAAGAATTAGGTGACAGTTATGGAGACGATTGATGTTCGAGTTGATCGTTTGTGTCAGCTGGGAGGGGAAGAGATGCCTTTGTCCTTCGCAGAGGGTGGACTTATATACACTGTATACGGGAGATTACTGCTACGACGGCTGAAGGGATTCAGCCTGGGACGGGACGCTTTGCACAGACATGCTCATAGCAACAGAGACAAAATCGCGCCCTGTGGTTCAATAGTAAGACTTTTTCAACCCAATCTTCAATGGTTCCGTAGTGACGCGGGGAAACCCGACCACCCAACGCGGGACAAAAGAAGCCCTCGGCGTTTAGTAGTGGACTCACCGCCAGCGTGGGACACTCAAAAAGGGTCATTCTAGGAATCAATATTTCGGGAAACACTGATAGCTTCCGTGGCTGAGGCCATTTAGGGAAGTGGGTGGTCTGTGCTAGCCAGCCATCAAGCCGAGCATTTTCAATAAACCCATGGTGGCGGTGGACGAGGTCTTTTGTCAGCCTAAGGAGGAACACGTGGATGGTCTAGGTCTCGCTGCGGGATCGACACGGGAATCAAGGCAGAGGGACAAGAACACTCTTTGACCACGACGTACTGCTCGCATTTGCACTAACGGCTTGATACGAGAATGGCAACCCACAGAATACTACGTCAGCCGCAATTAATTAAGCCTTCTTCACACGTTAAGCCTTTGCGATAGGTCGCATGAGATGCAGCCAGAGAAGAGGGGGATGTACAGGGCTGTACAGGGCTGTCGAGGGGTAGACAGGCCAGAGCGAAGGCGGGGCGGGGCGGGGCGTGGGTTAGCCACTATTGTAATGCGGGATGACTTGGCGTGGGCGTGGGCCTGGGCTCGAACTCGAACTCGAACTTGAAAATGGGAACATTTCGATCCGACGATTAGTTAGTATCCGTAAACACCACAACATTAAGAACCAAGTCGGGGCTATAGAAGCCACTTATATTTAATGACATTGTTATCGCTTTCTGTTGCGGTTCATGGTAGGAAGGGACGGAGCCTTGCGTGGGACTTATAATGGAAGCCTCAACATGCACAGCCACCATCGTGCCTTGCTTCGTAGCAAATGTCGGATTCTTCGCGCTACAGCTTTAAAAACCCCCAAATTCCGAGTATAATGAATAAGTCCTTCAAGAATCTACTTTCCACGAAACTATCACTATTATCATACTATGCGAGACGATGTCCCTCGCATTTCTCCTTTTCTTAGCCACGCCTGGCGTTGCTGACGACTCTCCCATTGACCCGTACCAGTACTGGGACTACTCACATGGCGCACTAGCGTACAATGCGACCTATGATGCAAATCGCATTCTTTGTGTATACCCGTTGAGTGGCCAATACTCGCTCCTGAATCGATTACTTTACTACGCCTTGATTGTCTTCGCGGTCGTCGGGCATTCTCACCCATGGCTTGTCACGGGTCCGCTAGCATACATTATGACGTACTCGAGCACCGCAGCTGTGCATGCTCTGATCATGGCAATTGTGAGCGAAAAGGGTCTCCTCGATATCGACGTGTTAGGGACATGGGCCATCATCAGTATAGGATGCCTTGCCGTCCTGCCAATATTTACCACATCGAAGGCTATAAGCGAATCCCAGTACAGCCCAGTATTTGGATTCTGGGGCACATTGATGTCGATCGGAGTTATATGCAGCTTAGTTTCCATACACAGGGAATATCCCGATGAGCTGGAGTGTCGGTCGAGCACCAATATGC
Source organism: Pseudogymnoascus verrucosus (assembly GCF_001662655.1). Taxonomy (NCBI): domain Eukaryota; kingdom Fungi; phylum Ascomycota; class Leotiomycetes; order Thelebolales; family Thelebolaceae; genus Pseudogymnoascus; species Pseudogymnoascus verrucosus. The sequence goes on from NW_017263666.1 coordinate 128,506, forward strand.
TGTTAACAAGTCAGGCTCAGCTGTTAGACCACACCTTTAATTGCAGTTATACCTGCTTCGGAAGCAGCCAGCCTCTGCGCGCGACATCCGAGATTGCAATCATTTCCAAGAAGGCGATATTTGGGCATTTTAATATCTTGCAAGGTGCTCTTGCTCTAACAGGAGCTTTTGGCGTCATTTCTGCTTTGTTTGGATGCATACCAATGCATAGAAAATCCACAGAAGCCGAACTTAGAGACACAATTCGCCACAACCAGCCTAGGGAGGGTTTTGAAACCGCTAAAGTTGCCAGATCCAAAAGGAGCGCACGCAAACATGCAAGAGACGAGCTTAATAGAGGCGAGTACAAACCTAGCACCATGACAATGTGTTGGACAATTTTCGCCGTTCCATCCGTCGCAATTGTGATCATCCTCAACGAAGTGTTTATCCTAGCCCACGATGGCGGGTTTGAATCCAGCGAAAAGCCGTACGTTATTGGACAATGGGGCCCTTGGGTAAGTGTATTACTCGCAGCAATTGCAGCATGCATGGTCAAATTTTACACACCAAGCTGGAAGGCGCGACAAAAGATCCTTCTTGAAGAACGCGAGGCATTTAAGCGTCGAAACGGGATAGAAGATCAAGGACATACCGACGCCAAAAATGAATCTAGCAAGCAGTTGCCAGCAAGAAGCATTGATGACGTCGAAGCTGGGTTGAAGACGCTGGAAAGTCCTATAATAGCGGCTGCAAAAAACGGATTCATGGCGGCCTTATCGAATAATGTTTCAAATTGCTCAGATAAAGTAGCCAAGGTCATTGCCCTAGGCACAGCATCAGCAAATGGACACACGGAGGCTATACTTCGAATACTCGACTCCGGTGTCAATGTCAATGAAAAAGACCAGTTTGGACTCACAGCATTGATCCGGGCATCTTGGGCCGGACACGAATCAGTTGTAAAATTATTGCTTGAGAGAGGAGCAATAGCTTCGGGTTGGCAGGGCAAAATGGCAGTGACTCGTGCTTCGCAAAATCACCATTTCAACGTTGTACAGATATTACTTAATCACGGGGCTTCCAAAGGTATCTAAGGAATGTGATATTTTTAATCAACCCAGACTGATGATATGACTGTGATATATCATATTAAGAGCCCCCTCCCAGCTCCTCTACCACTATGACAGTTCCCCTTTTGGTATTTTGAGCTTCCCTCCCGTCATCTATATATATATATGTACCCGCTATCCACCCCATAAAACTGTCACGTGTTGCAACACAACACAACACAACACTCTTCTATATCTATCACTCCCTATAATGGTATGGCTAAGATCGCATCTTCTCCGGGCGCGTAATACGTACATTATCGTCAGATCTCTACAAGGAACACCCCCATTAATCTACGACTACTTTAGCGTCTTTATAATTATATTGAATACAATCATAATTTATAATTTCCAGCTAGTACAAAGATAATATTTTGTTTATAGCGCACTGTTATCTTATTCACAATTCCACCACCTAGACTGCCTTTGTACTCATAGTTACTAAATAACCCATTTATTGCTGTTGGCAGCCGTTATTTGAACGATATCTCGAGACACGCGATTATGCCGAAAGCTTGCTCTGAACAAACTGGATCGCCTGGGCTCCGTATTCGGCGCCGTAGCCATTGTGAGTGCTATCGTTGCTGCCATTGCAGCAGTATGGGTCGGCTGCATCGCAGTAGGACTGGATTTTGGATGCACTTGGGCATGAGAAGCCAGAGGGACGGGCGTCAAACTAACGGATATCATTAGCTAGTTCATTAACAAGATAGTAGTAGCATGATACTTACTCCACCGGCTGCGCACGTTCCTACATTGTAAGGAAGGCCAGCTACGTATTGTGGGTCACCCATGAAGATAGCAGCCTTGATCTGAGTAACGGCTGATGCACTGAATAACACCGCAGTATTGGTGTAGCCCTGGTTGGGGTCACCGCCGCCACAGAGCGCAGTGTCGAAAATTTCACTCCCCTATAACCTGTAAGCAAGGACTCGAAAATATTGACATGGCCGCGTTTCGGGAAGCCATTGTCGGGTGCAGAGTCTAAAGTAGGGCGCTCTACCTGGGAATATCCAACCAGAACGAGCTTAGTGCTAGGACACTGACTATTGAAGTTGTTGACTGCGGTTGCTACTGCAGCAAAACCAGCCTGGACGGACTGGGAGTAGCTGGCGCCTCCACACGAAGCCTGGCCTCCACAAGCAGGGTAGTTAATGGCCTCTGAAGTTGCGCCCGCATTGGCGCTTAAAATGCCATTGACGACAGTTGCCGAAGAGCCAAATCCTGCCCCAGCTGTTGTCTCACGAGCACCAAAGACATGAATGCCAGGGCAACTGCTCTGACGCTTCATAGGGCTAGCTAGCACGCCGCCTACAAGGGCGAGAACAGCTGTTGTCTTAAAAAGCATCTTGGATTGGAAAATGTGTAGTTGGAAGTTGGATTTGGTGTGAGTAGAATGTATTGGGAGCTCTTGGTGGCGATATAGATATCAAGAAGATATGATAGAGCTTTATATACAACTACGGGTAATCAGTTCTCATTATTGCAGTGATGTTAATCGGATCAATGGCAGCTTTAACTTTAGGCTGAGTATGGGGTAAGATATGTGGCCGATCACTGTTATTCACGCTGATCACTGTAATAGCTGAGTGTGGGGTAAGATATGTGGCCGATCACTGTAAAACGCGCCTATCACTGTTATATACGAAACGATTTTCACCAAGAACAAAACAATGCCGTCAAAAAAAGCCTTAGAAGGAACCATGACCAGGGTTAAACTTAGTGGTTCAGTGTGTAGATCAGTGGCTAGTATAGACTATATACTAGATTGTTCAATACTAAGTCTTTGTATGAAACCAGTAGTCGGTTTCCATTTCTATTCAACTCTGAATTACTTGAAACCTGTCTCAATAAGTACCCGGAGCTTCCCGTACAAGACTAGGGGTTTGCATCATATAAGAAGGCTTATAATGACTAGGAATTAGAGCGCAGATTCATGCGTCTGCACGTCTACCAGTCAAGATTTCGATCTACAGAACAACCTAAGGGCTTGTAGACGAGACCCTGTCATGGGGCATGTCACGTGGTTATACAAACTGGATCGGCCGGATATTAGGCTGCACCCCACACTGTAGATCTATATAGTATTCGCCAAGTATCCCTTTTTATACCGAGAAGGTACCCAAGGAATCGCAGGCGGCCGCGAAGAAATGACGTGGTCTACAGCCCTATATTGAAGCGGGGTATAAGCGAATCCTGATAATTTCACAACTGCCGTTATGCTGAGACAATGCCGATCAGGGGGGGAGTTTATTTAGGCGGCTCACTTCTAGTTCCGGACTCAAGGAGGGCCTCCCCTCATTTTGGCTAAATCGAAGGGTGGGGATAATAGAGGCATTGACTCGCTGCAATCCTTTGTGGAAAAGGCCACGAGTGCAATATGAAACTAAATTGTCTTCGTTCTCTATAGTGCACAAATCTGCGATAGGGTCCGGCTACTCCCTGCAAAAATTCCTGTCGCTCTCTACTAACTCTCCTTTAAATGCTCCTGAATCACTCGATAGGTATATGAGTTAAAAAAATTGTATCCGCTGAGTCATTTGTGCCTAAAGGCATTAATTACCCTAAATAAAGATCCCCAATAATAAATAATTGCATTAAACACTAGGTATTATTATGCCATCGGTATTATAGATATATTAAACACGAGATCTGTACTAAATCAACATTTATCACCCAGTTATTCATCGCGGCGGTGAGGTAAGTTCTATCCCTCCATATTCCGGTCATTCCCCGAGTCCTCCTCGTACTCGCCCTCTTCCTCTTCCTTTTCGGGTAGCAACTGTATGTCCCAGCGCTCCTTCGCCCAGGCAATAACCGGGGGCATCACCTTTGCAAACATCTGGGCCCATGATTCCCTTGTCAGCGGGTTGTTAGCAGTGGCTTCTTCACGCTCAGGAGTGGCGCCGCTATAACCATTCCACTGACGAAACTCGCACAAAACCATCCGACCGCCCTCATTTCCCGCTGTCGCCACCTGCTCCCCAAGCTGCCAAGGGTCGCTGTCCACCAAGGCGTCTTTATTGTCTACTATGGCCCATTGCTTCCAAAAATGAGTCTGCATAGGTGTGGAACTGATATCCTCGCAACCTTTTGGCCAGAACTCGTCGAATGCCTTGCGCACAGCGCTAAACGTAGCTCTCCGCGACGACTGGGGGATGCTGTCACTCGTGTATCGTATCACGAGAGCGGTGAATGTTACGCGGCGCTGCATATTCGTCTCAAAACCAATGCCGCTAACCCACTGGAAACTGAGGAACCGCGACGGTGCCGGTGACAAGGAACCGTCGTTGGCGTCGCCCAGAGACACATCCTGGAGCAATGCACCGGACTCGAGAGAGGATTGCTCGCCGTTCTCGGGCAGGTATTGCAGAAATTCATCACAGGCTGGAGACTCCTGGAATTTCTCTAAGGCGTCCTTCGTTCTCCAGACTAATTTTATCATGGGTCAACAATGTATTAAGCTCCAATCCCCTGAATGGCCCAGCGACATGACTCAGCCCGGAAAACTCACGAATGATCAAGGCAGCCTGCTCAGAATCCTCGACCTTTCTCCCCAGCCAGACATTGCTGATGCCTGGAACACCTGTAAGGGGACCGCGATGCGGACCCGAGCGGGATGGCGACCATGTTGGCCAATCTTGCCCACGTGGCAGGTGGAATCGAGTCCAAGTTGTACGCCTTTCGCCCGTCCCGGGGGTAGATTGTTTAGTGCGAGCCATGATATAGATACACTATATTGGGACGACGTTGCTATGGTGGAAGCGCAAGGCGATGGTCAAGGTGTTTATGATGATATGTAGTCGAGAGAAAACAGTGAGGCTGTTAGGTATTAATGGCTGAATAGCCTGAGGTATCGAAATGTGTGCATAAAATGAATGATGTAGAGTAGAAGATAGATGCACGAAGGAGAGGGTTTTCAGGCATAATATAGATCCGTGAAACGTGGGGTCGTCAGCATGACTGGGAATATTCATGCTTATATAAGATGTGAACATGCTCCAGCTGAATCACCAACTGAGTTGTTGGCCAGCTAGCGGGCAGTTAATGAACGGGCCGGCCCAGCCACTAATGTTTTAGTTGGTGGTCCGGCTGGTCTAACAACTAACTAAGATAGCTTTATACTACGATTTGTATGTAAATTACTTATTTGTAAAGTACCTACTATTCGTCGTACTCATTGCTGCTTAAATTAGCGGTTGGACCAGACAATCGATGACTGACCGACTAGTTGGCGGTTTGGGCTGGAGCAACTGTTTAATATTCTTTGATCATGACATATTTTTCTCCGTGAAAACTTTTTAGACGGCACAAGTAATATATATATAGATATACATTACATTCTCCTACTCAAATCTTCGCCTTCAAGGGACGTAGGTAGAAAGAGGTAAATATGGCTTCTAAGCCCAGCAAAATCACCACGGACGCCGAGCCAAGAAACATGCTCCATCTACCACTGGAACTATTATTCTGCATAACGAAACACCTTCCTACAGGCTCTATTGCCTGCCTCGCCTTATGCAATCGATCCTTGTATGATATATTTGCTTATGATTATTTACCGCTACTTCGCCGATTTCGACGCGCTCGACTTAGGTTCCTTACAGCTCTTGTGAGAGAGCACCCAGGATACTACGTATGCCACAGGTGCATTAGGCTTCATACCTGCAACTCAGTACGCAAGCCAGTCACACCGCCAAATGAACAACCTCTAGCATGCGTCAGAACCGATAAAAGGTTCCTTCTTCACAAGAACTCGGCTTATGCATTGCAGTATGTCCACGTCCAGCTAGCAATGGAGTGCCACCGTCGCGGCCCCAAGCTCGGGATTCCACTCGACATCTTCGAGCATACTGAGGTTGAAATCAACAAGGATCATGGAACCGTCACTCTCATATCGACCGAAGCGCGGATCGCTTCTAACAAGCTCCTGCTGCGAACGCAGACCTGCATTCTCGGCCCACCGAAACCACGAACAGTGTCAAATAAAGTCCATGCCCTCAGTTTCTGCAGGCGAATTGGCATTACACTATGCCACGGCTCCCCGATGGACGGTCCCATGGACAACAGATTCGTCAAATACAAGTCCTCCATTTACGATATGTCATGGGAGTGTTGGGATTGCCTCTCGGACTCTCGAATCGATTTCCTCGATTTCGGAGGACCAGGGATTGTGATAGTCGCCACGCGATGGTTCAATCTTGGTTCTGGGATGCAGCCAGGCGGTGCGAAATCATTTTTGCATCTTGCCCGGCAGAAGCTAAATCCCATGTACTGCTCGATGATAGGCTGGAGTCGCATAAAGTTCGAAGCTCTAAATGGTCCGTCCACTGATGAGATAACGGCAAAGAATGCAGATAGGTTGGTCTTATTGCCAACAGCCTTGTTAAGTCGACTTGATAAAAACCCTAAGTGTAAGAGCGACGCGAATTTTATATTACCAGGTCCACTAAAGGCTCAAGGATTTGATGGTACAAATTGGGAATGCCTAGACGGTAACTCAGATTGGTGGTATCTTGTCCCCCAAGAGGACCAAATTTCACACACATCGATCTTCGAGTTGATCAACGGGTATGGTACGTTAGGCCCTTGATATATAGATCTAAACCTCTCCCCGTATATTTCTGATAACGTTTTATTTGGGTTTAGCAAAGCGACTCGTCGCACGGATTCGCTTTCCGTATTTGAAGAAAAGGTATGGGAACGGCATCATCGCTACTGTCATAAAGGCGAGTACGCTGGTCGCCCACTGATATCCTAGCTTATTATACATTTGCACGCCAAAGAGAGGGAATACAGCTGATGAGGGTTAGCGAGATGCGCAAAACTTGTTTAGTCTCTTCCAGTTTCTTTTTGTTTGTAGCAATGGTAGAGGATGGGAAAATGAGACAAGAATGGAGAAAATATAACATACCAGCAAAAGAGCTGCGCACAAAACTGTTTGCTGCCAGTGAACTAGCGGCATATTGAGGATAAGCGTCAACAAGAAATGTAAATATTCCTGTGAAGACGAGAAGATTCCTATAGTGAGACACAAGTCAGCATCAACGTATACAATCGGGGAATATTAAACCCGAGACAACAACGACCACCCATATTTGCAAATTCACCAGCAATAACCGAATCAACATACCCTATAGCAAAAATGGTAGATCCAATAATCGGAACGATCCAGTGCACACTGCTGTACGTCGTCCAGCCAAATATGAAAATCCCAACAGGAACTAACACAGCACCCAAAATCGCAGGAGGCAGCCGGTGCTCCGGCTCCGCGCCCCCATCATGCTCATTATTCTTGACGAGCCTCCTATAATTCTTATACCAGAACGAATCCGTCGCTAGCGCGATCAGCATTCCCACCAAGAGACCAAGGAACGTCAGCCCGATCTGCGAGAGCGTGAAGCCGTGGTTATTGCGGAATACAAGCGGGAACGCGCCGAAGAAGAGGTACAGGATACCCAGCAGGAATCCAGAAAAGACACAGAGATTCAAAACCATGAATTCCAGCGCTAGCAGCTGGAAGGGCCGGTACAGCGAGATCCGGATCTCGTGCGGGATGGTCTTGGTACTCAGCTCCATCGGGGCCTTATAGCGGTCATCGCCTGTCTCGGCGCGAATCTTGCGCGCCTTGTTGCGCAGGAGCACGGGGTGGTACGTCTCGGGCACGAAGAGGATGATGAGCAGCCACAGCGCGAAATTCCAGATCAGGAGCACGTAGTACGTCCACCGCCAGTGCGTGTACTGGTTGATGAAGCCGCCGACGAGAGGACCCAGAACGGGGCCAATGAAGGGTGAGGCTGTGAAGACCATCATGGGCGCTTGCATGTCGTCGCGCGAATAGAGGTCGTATACGCTGCCGCCAGCCACGGAGAGGAAGGCGGAGCCGGAGAAGCCGTCGAGGAAGCGAGAGACTAGGATGGTGGCCATGTTCTGGGCAACGGCGGAGGGGATGATCCAGATGATGAAGAAAGCGAAAGAGACCAGGTAAATGGGACGCCTGCCATAGAACTCGGAGAGCGGCGCGAGAAGCATAGGCCCGCAGCCAAGGCCAAAGATGAAGAGAGACAGTCCGACCGTGGCTACGATCCGGCTGGTGTGGAACTCCGGCAGGATCTGCTCATAAGTGGCAGTGTATATGGAAGAAACACATGTTCTATCCAAGCATTAGCACTGGTCCTTTACCAAAGTGATCATAGGAGGGGTGCAACTTACACAGAGCCAGCTGCTACCGAATTAATCAGCACAATCGTCCATTTTTGGAAATTGCTCCGACTCCTTGGGCTCAACGGATCCGCATCTCCTCCATCCCAACCGACGATAAAGGGGTCATCCTCCTCTGCCACCTCTACTGTCTCAATATCGTCACAGCCATATCCATTCTGCGATCTGGTGCGGGTCACTGGGCGGCTCATGCCAGCCGCGCTGACAGGTCTCCCATGTGACTCTGGGGCGAGCTCAGACTCATTCTCCAAGTCTTTCTCTTCCTCGCTTTTGCTATGTAAGCTGGAGGTCACGGTATCCAGGCCGTCACTGGGCGTACTCGGCTCCAACTCATGTCCCAAGGCGCCATTGTCGTCCTCGCCGGCTATGAAGGCGCCATTACTGACTGGTGAAGTCGTCATACTAACAAAAACAAAAACACTCGCTATAAATCCAAGCTCCTATCCATAGCAAGCAAAAACTAACAGCAAGACTCAATCACATAAACATATATAAACATCTGCTTATCCAATCCACAAAATATTTCCACCCTCGCCCCTACGGGGCGGCGCTCTCCGAACAAAAATCCACTCATTGATATGCATACCCCCAGTTTTCCCGTCGGCCTAGACTATACCCCGGCCAATGAGTGGCGGCATGACGGCACAGACGGCACAGACCCCAGACGTTTTGATCGGGGCCAACATTTACCGAACCCGACGCCACACCGTAGCTTGCGTTAGCTTGTTTGTCTTAACCTCGATTTTCCATGTGCGTGCCTGGCCGAGAACGGCATTTTTGACTCACCTGATATCGGGAGCGTGATGGGAGGGTCCGGATCGTGGGGTTATGGATAATTGTCGGCAGTGGTTTGGGGTTGGGGTGGTCTGTCGGCGTGGCTGAAATGGATTGATGATCGCTAAGGCGAGCTTGGAAATTGGTAAGTTTGAAGTTATGGCGGGTATAGTCAAGTCCGCTTCTATTTCTATGAAGTAACTGTAGATAGGGGTAGATGAGCAATGCTCCATGTGATTACAGCTTCTTCACGCTTTCATTATGGATCGTAATTACAAGTAAACGCTCGTCGTTAAAACGCTAATCTGCGATTGTATGTACCGCAAGAAGGATATACGCTACCCATGCCAAAACCGACTCCTTGAAATGATTTAACTCCTCCCCCCCTTACGCAAACCCAAACCCTTTCGCATTCTCCAGCGCCATACTCAGCTTCCTCCTCAGCGTCTCCCGATCCTTATACTCCGGCAGCAAAAGCGTCCCATAGCACGTATAGCTCGTTGGCAGCCTCCCCCTTCCTACATGCCCCTCCGTGCCCTCTCCCTCCTCCTCTGCTACATCCCCCTCTTCCCCCTCCCCATTCCTCTGCACCACAAACACTAGATTTCGCATGCCGCCCACGGGCACACGATCGCTCGCCGTCACAAACTCAAGGAGCCGCTTCTTCTCCTCAGTCCCGAAGCGGCGCACCACAGACCAAAAGTCCTTGATGGCGCGGTGATCAGCATCCCAGCCGACGTAGCGCGCGTACCGCCGCAGCTCAGCGATGTCGATCTCCTGCACACCCTCTACCGTGGATTGGAGGAGCGAGGGCGTGAAGAGCGCGAGAGAGCGCGGCTCGAGACAGGTCAGGAAGCCGCGCTGGAAGGCGCCGAATTGAGGAGCAACGGAGTGGGTCGCGAGATGCGAGATGTAGTCACTGACGTAGTCGTTGCGGTTTGAGGCATCGACCATGGGCGCTTCGGCGGCCTCGGAGGCGAGCTCGGAGGAGATCTTCGTGTGGGATAGGGAGGCGAACTGGGGCCAGGGTGAGGGGTTGGGCGCGGACATGTCGATGGAAACCGGGGCCCCGAAGACGTTGGCGCTAAATTCGTAGGTCCGGCAAAAGACATCAGAAACCAGGCCATTCGTCTCGTCCCACTCCAAGAGGGAAGTGAGGCCAGCAGCTAGCTCAGGCCAACCATCTTCAATGTGGTGCAGTTCGGTGACAGGCTGGTTAAGGAGCTTGCGGTATAGAACTTTGGGGAATGTGACTGGGAGGGTCAATCCATTGTAGATGGCGAGACCAACCAGGAGGCCAATAAGTTCGAATTTCCACAATGGTTCTGGTGAACTAGCTTGAAACCAGATCATCTTTGTCCGCTCATCGATCGTGAACGCGCCGTAATCCGGATTCAGTGCTTCTGCTATCGCCAGGCGGAAAAACTCTTGCTGGACACCTCCAGAATCGGACCCTTCTTCACCTGCTTCCTCGCCCAGTTTGATCTTTAGAGGTCTGAGCAGCTCTCTCTCCTCGCGTCTCCATAGCTTATCGAAGGCATCCACGAGAACATGGCTACGGCGAATTTGTAGAACGAGAAACTTCGACGTTGCGACACGGAGTTTCTCATTGAGATGGTCCCTGCGGGCTGGGTCTGTGACAAGGCTCGATTGTGCCGAGTATGCGATCGATGTAACACGGATAGTCATAGTTCCCGCAGAGTCAAACGCACCACTCATTCTTGAGAAGTTAATAGCCCTGAAATAGGTAACAAGGCTGGCTTTACTGAAGAGGAACGGGTAGTCGAGGAGGTGAACAGACTTCCTATTAGGCGCGAATGTCAACCATTCGACTGGCATCTCCGTGGAATCTAAACGGTCCGCAAAGAATTCCGCGCGAAAGTTCTGCTCTGTAAGAAGAAGCGGTTTGCGCCTGTCATATATTGCCTTGACGAGCGCTAACGCTCCTCCAAAGGCGCCATCAGCAGGAACAATTGGAGTCGCTTTCCAATCTTGCAGTATAACTGTTCGCGCCCAGTCGATAAGTATCGTTGCCGACCTGGTTTCATCTGGCAATCGCTGCGTGTCTGGTGAGGGTGGTGATCTCTCAATGTCAAATGATTCCAAGGATTCAAGAACATCATCCAAGATGTCAGTGCCCTGTGCCAGTCCTGCGGTCTCCCAGTTATTAAGCCGTTCCAGTTCCTGGAAACGACGCCTCGCAGAAATTGCTGCAAATAGTCGCCGAGCTAGTCTGAGAGCCAACTCGTTGGAGAGAACATCGTCAAGTTTGAGGGCATAATCTGACGCATACGGGTAGTGACGGGTATAAGATAACCCTCTTCCTCGCGATAACGATGCTGGGCGCGTGACGAATAAGTTTTGCGAGTATGGAGCAGCTGCAACCAAAGCATGTAGGCATATGATCATAATTTTTGAAGCCTCTTCCTTCGTTGTTGGAGAACCGCTGGGCAAGTCGCCGCCGAGTTGTAGTTTCCCTACATCTTGTATATCTGAAAGCTGCCGAGGCATATCGTACAGGTCTGCAGCTACACTCCAAAGTCCATCAAATAGAACATCAAACGCAACTCTGCTTATACGCGCTAGGCAATATATCAACATTCGGCTATCCAAGAGAACATTTGATTCTGTTGAAAACGACCGGATTAGAGCTTTGCGGTCGCTAAGCACATAGAACAGGCTCTGTTCTGCGAAAATCCTCCAGCCCTTTGCTGTGTTTGGCTGCCGCTGAATCTTTAACTTTGGCGGACGGGACATTGCTTTGCATAGCCTCCCTTCATCCATAGAAGATATGCCGCCTGTCTTGAAGTTGAGTATACCGTCAGCCAACAGAATATTGCATAGTAACTCAATACTATCTACTGTCAAGGTGCTGAGTGACTGTGGTAAATTCTCATCTTTTGGATTCTCCGATTCACTTGGTTGAGACTCTTGCCTGGCCTTCTCAGATGCGTTGAAGACTGACGCGCCCTTAGCCAGATTGTCTCCCAGTCCCAGACCAACCATACTAGTGACACTAGATGTCTTTGACGATGCTAATTCGTTTCCTCTGGGTGCTGGCAGCGGGGTCTCTTGGGTTGCAAAAGTATTAGCAGCCTTGATGCTTGGGGACAGGCCAATCCGAGTCTTCTTTGACGATATGGAGCTGTGGCTATCGCTCGACCTGCGGCGTTGCGACACGCCATCTTCAGAAAACGAGCCTCCTCTGTGTAGTTTCACGGATTTGTCGTGTTCGCCAGAGTCGCGTCGTCTAACTTCGGGCAAGACAGCAGAATTCAGAGGTTTGAAAGCTGGCGCTGGCGGAGATGACGCCAGGTCACCGCGCCGGCGATGTCTGCTGTGACCAGAAGTGGCACTTGTGGATTGCCTATCCGCACTTGTCCCGTCAGTTGTCGTAGTACCTGGTGTTCCGGATTTCGACTTATATGGTACGATTTCCGATGCCGGCAACGACCCGAGTACATCACCTTCCTGTAAAGTTGGGAGAGTTTGTTGTCCAACATTTTTCGGCTCGGCTTCTCCTTGGGATGCCTCGGGCGGCGTTTCGGCCGGATTGGGCGCCGAATCACTCGAAAGGAAATTTATCATGCCCGTCAACGACGAGGCCAACGATCCAAAATTGGTAGGTGTCAACCATTCCAGCATTTTCATGGCATCCGTGTTGAATACGTTTTGTACGAAGGACCTGGGGTCTATCTTCACCGATTGGTTGTCCAAATGAGAGCTCAACGATATGTCTTCAACTTCGCCATCCTCACGAGTTAGCACAACTAGTTGCTTATCTCGCGTCGCATCTGCGCCCGAGATTTGCTCGTCGGAAGATGATCGAGGGAGTCGTTCTGATATTGCCCCAAGGCGCCTCCTATTGTAGTCTTCTACCAGCAAGTCGACAGCTTCTTTTGCAAGACCATCTTTCTCAGCACTCTTTCTGGACTCACCAGAGCGAGCTTTGGTATGTTGTGATGCGGGGGGGTTCCCAGGTTGTTTGGCTTCGGGGTGTGCGTTCATGTGAGGGCAAAGCGCAGATTCGGGGTCGTCTTGGGTTGCTAAATGGCACGCCAGGGTCCTGGCACTAGTAGCATTGTATCTCCGAATAGGCTTTGCGCCAGCGACTCGCCTGCGATAGGTGAAGCAGGTAGCTGTCGTGCAGTAAGGCACCCGACAGCCATATCGTATCTGGAAGATGAATCTATTCGGATCTGTTAGCGATGCCGAACCAAATGGGCGGCGGGTCAATGCTTACCTCTCGACCAGGAGCTGGAAATTATAGCGCCTGCTGGCACGGTATATGCTATACACCCGCTGAGGATCCCTCACGTCGACAGTGTTCGCCAGGAGCTCCGGAGGCGCGTCGGGCGGCAGGCGTGGAAACGAAGGTGCCTGCGCTGCCCACAAGGCTGACAGTACCTGGGGGTCGACATTGAAGCCGTTGGCGGGCGTATCGCGAGTCATAACATGGATGTGAAGAGGATGGCCTGTGGAGGTCGAGCCTTCACCGGTGGCGATATGGATACGTTTGTAAGGATGTATGTATGAATGTATGTACGAAGAATGAAGCTGGGGGCTCTATGATCGACGTTGGAGGTAAGAGCGTGATGTCTAGAAGCCGCAAGGTTGTCTGTCAGCGCCACAGCACTATACGCACCACTCAGCACAGACGAGGACAGGGCTCTTGGCAATTTTGGGCAACTCCACACCCGCAAGCACCGGCAGTCGTTCCGGATCAATAATACTCTAGCTTCATCTCACTCCAAAACCCGATTTCCACAGGCACGAAGTCGATTCCAATGTATATACAATTATGAAGTGGTATGTAGAGTTGTGCAGCACTTCAACTTTCAGCTTTAATTAGTCAGCATTATAGTGCCTCACACGTGCCTCAGTAGTAAGTCAATAGTAATCAGTAGTAAGGGTTCCAAGTCCTGAAGTCTTGGGAATGACGCATGTAGCGTCAACCAACGTCTGGCTGTGAGTCTGCCAAGCTTATCATCGCACAGTATGTCCACTAGGTTCACTATTATGACTCTGTATCTGTGTTGGGCAGAATATCGACTGTGAGTTCTCATCGCGTGTGTTTATTTATTTATTCCACAATTCCCTTTCGCTCCTGGCGGAACCCTAGTCAATATCAACGCTTCAAAATAGAGATAGTAGTAATCATGGCACTTAGGAGATGCTAGACTCTTCTTTTCTGACATATTTACACCAAGTACTCGAGTAGTCGCGGCCTCAGCAATCGCAGCCCACCCGTGCCTCGCCATCGCTGCCTGTTGGCCCTGACACGCTTATCGCAACACACAATTATTCCCAATTATCGCCACCGTAAAAACCCTAGAATTAAATACCCGAATTAACTGGTTTCTATTCACCCATTAGAATGACTTCATTCCTATTTACCTAAGCCAAGAATAATTATTCAGATCTCCAAGCCTTTGCTCGTCCTATCAAACTAGCCCAGTAGGGAACCAGGCCGGCGGAGGTCACTACTACTTAGAGTACATCTAACCCCCCCTCGCCAAACTTATTTTCTTCGTTTTCCTTCCCCTCCTTCGCCTTATCGATTGCAAATCAAAGAAAAAGGTTCAGCCTGACCCCGCAACCACATTTCTACAACCTCTTCAAACCCACATACAACACACAAATAAACAATACACATTCTTGATATACGTCAAGATGGCGACCATGGCTGCAAGCCGTCCTTCAGCTCCGGGCTTGGGTGCATCAGAGCCTCCCTCTTCTCACCCATACACCTGTAACACATGTCAAGTTGCTTTCCGCAACAGTGAGCTCCAGCGTGGACACATGAGGAGCGATTGGCAGTAAGTTCCCTTCACTTTCCCCATCTTCCCATCTCGGTTTCCTAACGAAAAATAGTCGCTACAACTTGAAGCGCCGTGTCACCTCTTTGCCACCCATCTCATCCGACGTCTTCGCCGAGAAGGTTGTCGCCGCCCAGGCATCATCGACCGCCGCTGCCTCGAAGGCCGCATACGAGAAGACATGCGCGGCATGCGAGAAGACATACTTCAGCGAGAACGCCTTTTACAACCACGTAGGGAGCCAGAAGCACCTTAAGCAGGTGGCTTTGCTCCGGAAGTCCAAGAACGGCGCCACTGCCGATGACGCGAGCTCCGTTGTCAGCTCGCAGGTTACCGCCACTGCGGAAACCGAAACCTCGTCTGAAGAAGAGTCGGAGGAGGATGAAGATGAGGAAGAAGTTGCCGAAGTTACAAAGGACTTGAAGGAGACATCTTTGAACGGCGAGACCGAGGAGAAGTCGGAGGACGCCGGACCAAAGAAGATCGAGGTCCCGTTGATGCGCTGCCTCTTCTGCAACTACGACTCCCCAACCGTTCAGCTGAACGTAAACCACATGGAGAAAATCCACAACATGTTCATCCCAGAACGCAACTACTTGGTGGATTTGGATGGATTGATTGCCTCTTTGTTCGAGAAGATCAACATATTCCAAGAGTGCCTTACCTGCAGCAAGTACAAGTCGAACGTATTCGGATTACAGACACACATGCGGGATAAGGGCCACTGCACAATTCCCTTTGGCACCGAGGAGGAGCAGCTTGAGATTGGCGAGTTCTATGATTTCAGAAGCACATACTCTGACGAGGAGGATGATGAAGATGAGTCCGCGGACGAGGCTACCGACCGCAAGGCGAGCGGTGGTGTCAAGCTTGGAGGCAGACGCATAGCTAAGAACGCCGATGGTGATGAGGAGATGGAGGATCCTGAGGGATGGGAGACTGATAGTTCGACGTCTTCTTTGGATTCCGACGATCTTACAGCCGTGCCCCTCGCATCACGCGAGCACCGCTACGAGAAGTTGGATCGCCACCCACACCACTCTTCGGAAGATCCTAGACCTCATAAGAACACTGATGGCTTCCACTCTCACGCTCACAAGCACAGGCACGCAGCCTACTATTCCGACTACGAACTCCACCTTCCGTCTGGACGCGCTGTTGGACACAGATCCCTCGCTAGGTATTACAAACAGAACCTTCACAACCACCCATCTCCTGCCGAGCGTCAAGAGCAGTACATGATCGAGGCCGCGAGGGGCTCGGATGACGAAGAGGAGGTCGATGAGAGAGTGGCGCGCCGCAACGACAGAGAGCGTGGCAGAGCACTCAACACACGTGCCAACGGCGGTAGAGGCATGATGGGTGTTTCCGAGACGAAGAAGAAGGAGGTTGCTGTCCTTGAAAAGCGTGCTAGAAAGCAAGAGTTCTACGACCGCCAAAAGTTCAACTGGGGCAACAACAAGCAGAGCAACTCCCAAAAGCATTTCAGAGTAAGCTACCTTATCCGATACTTTTATTTTCGCAGTGTGCTAACATTATGTCCAGGATCCTCTCTTGCAATGATTTGCCGTTTTCTTTCAGCTATGGCAAGGAGAGCATGCCAAGGTGGGGGTGGGGATGGGTTTGGCATATCTGCCAACTCTCGTGAGTTTCTAAATGGGTTCATTCGACCGTCTTTACTACGAGTAGACTAGACAGCATAACTAGAATTTATATCCTTGCTCAAGCCTCCAGCTATTTGTCTTGTCTCGGGTGGTGATTACTGTGCCTGGCCTGTGTGATGACAAAACCTGCACGACAAAAAGCCATGAAAAAAAAAATCCATGTGTAGCTGAACGTCTCGATCCAGTAGAGTTAGTAAAAGTATGTGTTGAGTGGAGTATTTGCTCCCCTGGAAATGTGAACTGTAACCTGCATGCTCATTAGCACTATTTCCCCCAAAGCGATGTCGAGGGCGTCTGTGGCGTCAAACAATTGGGGTTTAAGTCCGACTACTTAATCCGCTGGACCCGCCCGCTCACCCAATCAGCGCTAAGTCGCAATTATCCCTGAATGCACGTCCCCTATCATTCGCATCTTCCCGAAAGATCTTCCCAACCTAAACTTTCTCCATACCTGTGCTGCTCCTCCTATTCACCTCTTCACCGTGCCCTCTGCCGCACTTTCGCCGACGCATCTCCTTTTCCTTTTCTGCCCCTTTTTATACCTCTTTTATTTAATACAACAGCGAACCCACAGATGCTCAACGAAGGCCTCCTACATCTCAGTGCGTAATGGCCGAGCAAATCTCCACTCCAGGGTCCGTCGCCGACTCCTCCATCTCCAAACCTTCAGCCAACCCCAACAACGCCCCTAAGGATAGGTCGTGCCCCTTCTGCCAGCAGCCCTTCACCTCCTCATCCCTCGGCCGACATCTCGACCTTTACATCAAAGAGAAGAACCCTAAACCTGCAGATGGCGTACACGATGTCGATGAGATCCGGAAGATGCGCGGCGCCATCACGCGCAGACAGCCTCGCAATAGTACTTCACGGCGCGACAGTACTCCCGCGGGGACCCCTCGCGGGGGGGCGAGCGGAAGCCCACATACAAATGGCACCCCGATGCAGAGCCCAAGCATGGTGACGAGGCAGCCGATGGTGGACCATAAGGGGAAGGTTAAGACGACCCTGAATGTTGCGACTTGGCATAGCACAGGGGTCATTAACAATATCCCGCTTGCAAACCAGCGGAACGACTTGAATAGCGGCGAGGGCAGTGATAGGGAGGGAAAGCGCTTCCCGAACAGACACATGCTAGCGAAGAGCACTTTCGATCAGAAGCAGAAGATGGTAGAGGCACTGGATAACGCCCGGGCTGCGGAATTGGCACTTCGTGAGATTCTAGGGAGCATAAGGGCTGCTGTGTAAGTTGCTAAGTTTTCTCATGTCTATAACACTAAACTAACGTATATACCAGTGCAACGGTTCAACCACACGAGTCGCCGTTCGACTTCGACCCTCTTTCTCTCGACTTCCCGACACTCTGCCTCACCTGCCTCCCTCCACCCCCAACCATCAACCAGCTCACACCGCTCTCCTCCGTCTCGACCTCCTGGACCATCACCCCTCCCGTGGAACCCCAATACGACTCCCTAACAAACTTCTTCCGCGACGCCTTCCACCACTCTCGAGTCACCCGTGCCATGAACAACGCCAAACCCCCCCACCCCGACGACGTCCTCTACGCACACCACGCCAGCCCCGCCATGCAAGCCTCTCTCAACGCCAGCGCCCAAGAATTCGAAGACAAAGTAAACGCCCACCTCCACGCCTCCTTCTCCTTCTGGATGTCCCTCCCGCCGCCCAACCGCGCCGAGCTCTGGAAACTCGAGCTCGCCCGCGCCGTCGGGCAGAAGGACCAGCAAATCACCTCTCTCACCGAGAAGCTCGAGGCTAGTGCACAGGAGAACCAGCATCTGCGCCAGCAGGTCGAGTATCTCAGTCGCTGCCAGCAGCCTCGCGAGTTCCAGATGCGGCCTCCGAGCACGATGCACATCGGCAAACGCACGGCCGTTGAGTTGGCTGAGATGGGACTGCGTGGCGGATCTGTCGGATGGCGCCTCAGCGACCCCGATGATAACCTGCAGAAACGCATTGAGTCTGCCGTAGGCCGCTGGCGCGAGGTCGTGCGTAGCAGTCGCGGCGGGGGGATGCAGGGGCAGCGCAGTTTGAGTGGCCAGCTGCAGAATGGGCAGCCAAATGGGGCGGGCGATGATATGGATGTTGATGCTGATGGCGATGCGGACGCTGACGCTGACGCGGATGAAGAGCACTACGCTGGTGCGCAGATCCAAGAGCAGCTGTCACAGGGGCCGTCACGGGCTCCGGAGGCGCCAATGGGCGCGTACTCGCATAACCCTGGTGCGGTGAGGAATGGTGGCGGAATGCAGATGCAGGGCGGTAATGGAGGGATGCAGATGCAACAAGGGAATAATGGGGGCATGCAAACGCAGCAAGGCTCTCATGGGGGTGCTGGACACGAGAACGCGAATGGAAGTGTGGGAAGGCGACAGGGGAACATGATTGCAGCTCAGAACGGACGTGCTGGGGGAAGAACGTACCCGCCATACTGAGGCGTCTCTGCCAGCTGCAAACTGTCGGTTCGAAGCACTTTTACAACAAGTGGGAGTAAGATAGGGAAGAGTTACTTCCGGCGAAGGGCTTTTGAACATATATACCAGGACGGGAGTTTTTCTTGGCATTGTTGCCTTAATTTTGGCCGGTTGAAAACAAGCGAGTTAGGGTTTTTGTATATCAGTGTGTGTTTTATTAACTTTTCGCATCTTTGGGCGACGATGATGGGCTTTTTCTGGGATATAAAATAAGGACGCAAGGAGGATGGGGCTGATTGAGCGATAACAGTCAGATCTCATCAGTCGATAGGAGGATGGAGTGCTGGCTCTATATAGTACAGTACAGTATAAATACCTAATACAACCATATTACATATTACCATATTACCATATAGACAAATCCACTCGGGTGGTAGTCTTGGGAGGCTGTAGACCTACCTGGTTGGTCGTCGCTATGTCGTTATTTTCAATATTTGGGCCTTCTCTCCCAAGCCGCACATACCATCGCTCTGAATGGTCCAACTATATGCACTCACTGCATAAGCCGGATGGTGTCAGCACAGTTCCTATGAAGAAATCCACCAGTGCGTGCAGCACGGTGTGAGGCCATGAACCCGATTCCTTGTCTTGCAGCACGGAGCAACAGCGATGACCACTGCCCTTCTTACCACCTCGCGCATATCTTGCCACCCTTTTATTTCTCACTGTCCCCCTTCTTACCACCGCCCGTTTTTGTCACCGTCGTCCCCTCTCGCCACTGTGTGCCTTCGTACGTTTAGTTGGAATCTTCAATACCTTCCTTAACCCTCATCGTCTCCGCCGATCATGATTATTTCATTTCTCACTTCTGCTTTTGCGGCTCCATTTCTCACACGACTGCTGCCCTTGCGACTCATAGAAGGGATTCTGCTCGTCGCCGTGCAGTCAATAATAAAATCTCTCCGTCATATTTCTCAGTTAGTCATATTTGCTCCTAGGTCTCGATAATTCCTGCACCGTGTCAGACAAGTAGATAGCCCAAATTTTTTTTAGATAAATACATATAAACTATCGACAATATGGATTGACCATTGTTCTATTGTTCTATCTCAGCATCTGTCTATGGTGTTATCTATTAATCGCAGAAAACACGATGGCTCAAAAGCGCTTATACTGCCATCATCACACTCCCAATATCATACCCCAGAAACCTCAATTTTTCAGCCCACCAATACTCGCCAACTCCCTCTCCTCATCCGCCGTCAACGGAATCTTGCTCCCAGCCCGCCTCTTCGAGCTCTCCCCCGTCTCCACGAGACTCTCTTGCTTCTCCCCCTCCCCAAACACATAAGAGCGCCACTCGGTATTCTCCCACCCCGTCCCCTTCACCTTATTGAATCCCGTCCAATCCTCTGTAATAAAGTGCAAAACCCCCCCATGCGTCACAACCGCAATATGTGCCTCCTGCCCCGTTCGCTCCTCATACTCCTGGCCTAGCTCCTGCAAAAAGCGCCGCGAAACAACAGCCCGCGCCTCCACCTTCTCCGGCGCAGGACTCCACGGACTCGAGGCACTCTTGTCGTTCCACCCCTCTTTCACGCGCGAGAGGTCAACTTTCCCAGCCCATTGCTCGTGCTCGAGAGCCTCGGGCACGCTGCCAGTGTCACAGGGTGCGTCGCTCGTTTCTTGGAGCTCGGGGACGGCGACGATTTTGAGAGACTTGGGAGGCTCGACGAGCGAGGGGAAGGAGAGGAGGGCTGTGAGAATGGTGCGGCGCAGCGGGGAGGCGACGAGGTGTGTGATGCGCTCGGTGTGGGGGAAGGAGGCGGCGAGGGCGGCGCATTGGGATTCTCCGTGTTTTGTGAGGAGGGGGTCGGGCATGGAGTGGTTTGCCGCTGTGAGGTTGTGGAACCCTTGCGCGTGGCGCACGAAGTAGATGGTGGTAGGCACTATGGGGATCAGCGGGGGTTGGAGGGGACTGCGGGAGGGGCAACTTACTGGTGGAGTGGTAACGTTTGAGGGGCGTTTAATTCGACGAGACTAGCAACAGGAGAGTTGAGTTGAGGGTATTATTTAAATTGAGTGGGAGTATGGGTATAGGGGATATATGTACGTTGAGAAAATAAAAATTAGGGAAATGACTCAAGTTGCGTAGTAAGCTACTCGTATCGTATTTTGTCGTGCTCACCAGTGGCAACCTTGAAGGCAAGACACAAGGTGGGGTTACAGGACGACAGTGCTCCGGGTAACCCCACCAAGCGTGGGGACGTCCCCATGAGTATAAACAAACAAAATATCATCAGAAACCTCACTAAAATTCCATATAGAACAAAATAAATTATCGCACTCACTAAGATGTAGTCTCGTGGCTTCAATAGCCAATAATAATTGGTCAAGTTAGGTCAACCACTCGACCGACAATGTGGCCCGCGTTATGACGTTATCTTTAACCATAACTAGAGTATACCAGCAGACAGCTTCAAATAGATAGCAACCTCACTCCTTCCATTCATTTGCCTCTCTCCTCGTGAAATACATAGAATCCAACCTTCGAGATCTTATCCATAGCTTCAATCCACTTTCCCACGCATCACCAAACCTCACCCCACCCCACCATGCGCCCCCTCCACCTAGCCCGTTACGCCCGCCTACCTGCCTCGCACACGCGTGCAGTCCACATTCCACCATCCGTCAGATCGATCCTCAAGCCCATCATCAAGCCCATCATCAAGGCCGTACGTCCAGAGGAAAAGGAGGAAACCCGCGATACGACCGGCGAGACGCACGAATACACGCTGTCGAGCGACGATCAGCGCACGGCAAAGGATAAGGAGAGCTTCGATCCGAAGATTACGCGGCCGGAGCTGGAGAGGGATGAGGCGGCGAGAGAGCACGCGGTGAGTTAGCTTTGATCTATGGAGCCGTTGAAGTGCTGGGAAGCTGTGCTTCTATTTGTGTGAAAGGATGATGCTGAACTGTATAGGCCGATCACAGTAATAGTCCCCTTGACTATTCGCCTGCGAATCTAGAAGTGTCGAAGCAATGCCCTCAGACGGAAGACAGAGCAGAAGGTGCGCCGAAGGATAGGAGGCCCAGTTCTCAAGGGCATCCCAAGAAGGGCAAGGTGGTGCCGAAGGCCCCTGAGGTAAAAACTAGATGGCTGGGATAATTGGAAGAGCTTGAAATAGTGGAAATGGAAGAGGGGTTGGCTATCTTACTTATCACTATATATTATTCAGGTATTGGGAATGTAAATCAGACTGACTTGAGTATGGACGGAGATTGTGAAAGTTTTGTCAGATTCACAGGATTGGCTAATCTAAGTCTCACCACTCAGAATCCAGACCCCGTCTCTCGTAAACAGCTCTTCGCAAAAACAAGAAACTTTTGAAATGAAATTTCTCCAGCCATCCATAATGCACCACCCATAAACTCTCCCACAAAGTTCCATAGTATCCAGATGTGCAAATCTTCCAATCCCTTCAGCACACCTCTTATCCGCGAAAGAAAAAAAGAAACCAAGTATAAAACAATTCTCAAAAGTAGCATTGCATATAACATCAACGTCATCCTTTTGGCCATTAGACCGCGCTGGAGAATAGCGCCTGGATCTGAAGCTCATGAAAGTGGTCTGCAATTCGTTCGCCTCTGGTAGCTGGCGGAGCGTACTCTTCAGGATCTGAGTCGATCTCCAGACCATCCAGAACCATAATATGGATAAGTGGCATCCTAAACCCAGGGTTCAACTCATCAGCTTGCCATGCCAAAGTAGACATGAGAACATCTTTAGCTACAGGAGTGCGAAACTCTTCATCCTCATCGCTGGTGCTGATGAGCATCGTCAACCTCTTCAAATTCGTAAATTTCCAGATAGCGTCTCGGAAAACGCAGTCGTCGTTGATGAGCCAATCTCGGAGTTTTAGAGTCAAGCCCTGAATGTTGGCGAGATCGACAGGAAGAAGTGACTGCATCATAGGGATAAAATAGCCCGAGCGGCGAGTGCAGAGGTAAACAGATGATGCCTCGTAATTGATATAAGTTCGCGGTGGAGATGTAACAGTCCCAAGAGCGAGTGAAAAGTATTTCAATGCCTCAACTCGTGATTCAGTACAGGTGTCGAGGAGAGGAGGATGTCGAGTGAAGCAGACATATCTTGCTGTGGGCTTTGTACTGCGCACATTCTTGAAGTGCTGGTGTACAATCGGAGAATATGGAAGGGCGAGACAAAAGCCCCATATCTTCAAACGAATTTCTGCGGGTAGAAGAGGAAACCGAACAAATTTCCCCTTGGTCTTGGCTAGAGGTGCCATTGGAACTATCGTTAAGCTCCTACCGATACGATATTAGTCCACACACCCAAACACCAAATAGTATATCTGACAAGTCGAAATGCCCTTACCAAGCGCCGCAGTCATATGAGTTCTTTGCCCACTGGCTGGTCTTGGCACCATGTCTTGGTGGCTTCGTGTTTTGAAATCTGGGGTCCTTAGATTTGTAGATTTGTTGCAACTTCGGATCGTGGACAAAGCCGCACTTATCCTCATTCTCACAGTGGTATCTCCCGCCGTGGAATCGGGGGCAGTATCTCGTGAGCTTCGAATTGCACGGAGTGTTGTTGACAAAGGGCTGCGAAATATTGCTACTACCTGATTCAATCACCTCCCTTGCTGCAATGGGCTTCGTATTTGAGGAATCCCGGCTGGTGATTGAAACTACTCGTGATTTGGACCCAGATTTCTTTCCTGGTACCATGGATGTGTTACCGGGTTTTTTGTCCTTTGGCGCTGTGCTATTAACAGCTTTATCAGCCCTGTCTCTGAAAACCGTAATAAGGCTAGTCTGAGATCCTCCTGAACTGTTCGTACGTGCGCGTGTGGCTGCTTCTGCATCCCCGGTTGCAATATGCGCCGCAAAATCTCCCCAAGCAGTTGCGCCTTCGGATTTTGCTGGTGAGGTTGGTTCAATGGATGCAGTTCTGGCCACAACCTTCTTCTCAGCCAAGTTGCTTGGTTTTTTGGTTTCCTGAGTACATTTCTGGGTTCCATGAGGGAGACCCTTAGCATCGACCTTGGAGATTTCCTGTGCGGAAACTTGGCGAAGCTTATACTCTCTCAACGTATCGCGAAACTTAACATCATGATAGAATCTACACTCTCTACCTGCCATGCAAGTGTACCCCACGGCAAATTTTCTGCAGGTGTTCTTCATCACCTGCGCACGAAGACCCTCTTCGTGCTTGAATCTGCAATTATTGGTTCCAGCACTGCAGCGCATGCCAAATAGATAGTTAAAGCACAGCGGTGCAGCGGTGCTAATGGCAATGGGAATTGTGGCGGTGATTGGAGCCAGCACGTTGGGACGTTCCTGTATATGTCTATGGTTTTCACTATTGGAAGCCTCGGTCTTATTCGAGCAAGCACCGTCCATGAATGGCATCGAACGGTATGAGCGAACCCCGTTCAGTGTGTCTCGGAGGCCAATATCGTGTCGATATTTGCACATCTCAGCGTGGCAAGGCAACCCCAGAAGAAAGTTGAAGCAAATGTCGTTTGCGAATCTGGTAGCGTTGCGGAAAACTGTATCGTGGTATAGTGTGCATGTAGGCATCCGAGGACATTCGTGGCCTAGAGCAAACTCTAGGCATCTCGGTGCGTTCATAGGGGCGATAGACGAGCCAGAAATCCCCGGGGCAGTCTTTTGGGCTGGGGTCATCTCCTTTCTATTCTTATTGTGAGTGGCCACGTCATGATAGAGCGTGCAAAATTTCCGATTGTGGCAGAGCTGGCCACTGTTATACTCCATGCACGGATTCATCATCGCAGCATTGCGAATCTCCTCATCATGGTATCTGTCGCATTCATTGCCATAGTAACATGGAAATCCGCGGATGTAGTTTATGCATAACTCGGCTTTCATGGAGCCAGCTTTAGCCATTGCTGTCCGTCCAAAGTTAACAGACTCATTTGGAACCTGGTGACAAAAGTTACTTTGGATATCATCTGGATTGCTCTCGACGTCGTCATTCGAATAATTTTCCGAGTTGATACTTGTCTTCGCAACAGTCGTTGTATGAGCATCTTCAATCAGCTCATTCAATGGCTTGCTCACTACCACCCCATCCGATGCAATTGGGAAGGCTGGGCGGCTCAAGAGTCTGGCGCCTGAAACTGCTTCTCCGTATGAACTGTTTGTGACTGTGGCTTGTCGAGGCACAAACTTGGAGACAATTTCAACTCTGCTTTGAGAAGATGCTTCTTTTGCTCTGATGATATTTTCCTCCTCGAGGGCCATGTCGTCAGCGGCGATGAATTTGGCTGCATTCAGCCAAGCATTTATGTGTGCTGAATTGTCACGAACGGTGGCCGCCTGTGGGCTTTGATATTTGAAGACAACCGGATCTTTTCTGGGAGCATTGGGAAGGCTGCTCAGGGGAGCTTCGTGAATTATACCAAGGCCTAGAGCAGGTTGAACTTGGTCCAAGGGAGATCGAGGCTTATTTGGGCTAGCCTGACGATTTCCAAAGTTTGGCAGGCAAACCCGTGGCTTCTCATAACCGCTGTCGTATGCCGGATGACCGACACCGAGTGGTGTAGGGGTGTCAGCCGTATTAACACGGCGATGGATAAAGCCCATGACTTTTGCTGTGATGTTGATGGACTTCCGTGAAGCTCTAGATCTTTTGCTAGAGTTGGTTGAAATGGACATGTTCTTGACGTCTCTCTCTCCCATAAACGCCCACATCTCATCGGTAATGCTCTCAGGCTTCACGCCCGCACCAGCGTCGAAAGGTAAAAATCCAGCAGTGGCTGCAATGCCGCCCGCAACGCGGTCAATATTATTTGTAACATCGACAGGAAATCTGCTGATAAAGGCCTGCGCATTTTCTTTGGCTGCGGCGAGCAATTTGACATGTTGCTCGCGAAGTGGAACAATCCCGGAAGTGAGCATGTCGGTTTTGTATTTGAGAACGCCGTCCAGCTGGTCTTGGCCAACCATGGCGGTGCTCCCGGCGAGTCGTGGGGTAAAAGACGCAGCAAGAACTGCACGGTGCTGGTTCCATTCATTAAAGCTCAGCTTTCCCGCAGCAGAATCGATGCTGGACGGTTGACTCGCGTTTGAACTGCTGTTTGAGCTCTTGCGCAAATGCGGATGCACGTAGTCGGTGAGGGGGGTAGTGGCAGTGGACAGCATGCTTGGCGAGGTATCGGAAGTTGAGGCAGTTTGGGATATTGTTGACTTCGTGAGAATTTGCTTTGGGGAGATAGTTCCAGCTTTGGAAGGAACAGTAAGGCTGGATGGTGTTGGCTTTGCTGTGTCGGACATCATCAACGCCTTGTGTGCTTGGCTACCAACTTTCTTCTCGTCTTGCTTCAGGTTCCCCCAATTGATACGAGCTTCCTCGTCATGGAAGTATCTGCAGTTAGGGCTTTTGTGGCATGGACGGCCCAGTATATAATTTTTGCATATCTGTTGCCCAGACTTCGGCTTTGTCTGCGAAGTCGAGCGGAGCTGTCGGGGTGGTCCAGCATTTCGAGCCATAGACGAGGCTCTGCCAGATTGACGACCCATTCTGGATCTATCTGTGTGAGTAGAGAACATCGTGGCTCAGAAGGATATAGCTCACGATCAAAGACTGGTGTTGGTTGTTCATTAGTGACTTATCAAAAGAGAGTGAAAGGTCTTTGGGACTTACAGGAAGATGCAGGTGTGAATCATTACCAGAGGAAAATAACACTAGATGAAATCAAACTCAAGGAGAGAATAGATGGGTATCTTGGTAGAAAGTCTTGGATAACACGCAAGAGAAGGCGAGGTATTTGAGATGGGCGTTGGTTGGTGTTTTCGGGAAGTGAATTTGAAATCGGAGTTGAAAAGTGAACTTGAGTCGGAAACCAAATCTAGCTGGCTATGTCAGTTATTGGTACAGTTTAACGGTTTCGATTGAATAAAAGCTTCAGAACGCACTTGGTGATGTCCGAAAGAGTTGAGAAGACGAGTTGAGAACCAAGCTCAAGGGTTGTGCGATCAGAAACTGAAAGCGACGACGTTGATCCAGTTTGTCGGAGTAGGTTAATTTGTGGATTCAGTGATTGAAAAGGTTTATTGTAGAAGTGTAAGATCAAAAAGGTTAAAGAAGATTGTTCAGAAAGAGGTTGGAAAGAGGTTGAAGAAGGCAAGGAGGAAGTGTGTGGGAGTGAAAGTGAACGTGAGGGTGAAATTTATTCGCGTGTAGGCAGCCGGGTTACAGGTTAACGCTTCATGAGCGAACTGAACTCAAACGGCTGTGTAGAAGCGGATGAAGGAGGCAGCTGGGAGTAAAGAGTAAGGAGGCAGGAGCGTCTAGCGGCTCTAAGCCAAAAATAGTCACTTCACAGAACAGAGCTGTTCAGCCCATCACCTTTGGGTTAGCACTCCCCTACTTTATTCTCGATCTTGCCATGCTCCCACTGGGATAACAAATTGATTATCCTGAAATCACAAGTAATTGTGTAATGCAACAGTCTCGTCAATGAGCTACACTGCTGATCGAAACCTTTCTTTGCCTTGCACCAGCTTGGTGCAGCTATCGAGATACACTTTAGACAAAAGAAACTCACAAACCTTCGATATACTCAAGGGATAAAACCAGGCCAGTGAGAGAACTTTGGAAACATGAGACGCATAAATAACTTAGGGGTATTCAATCACAACAAAATCAACCTCGAACTGCAGAAAATAGGAAGACATGCTTGATCACAAGGAACACGTAAACCTCCTCTAATTCGTGGTCCCATTTTGGTAGCTTTTCATCTATAGATAGACACTATCTATCCATCATACACAGCCATCCCAATTATGATACTGTACATGCCCCCATGCCACCCCGTGATGAACCCACCTAGTAATCGTCCTCCCCGGTCCCCGCAATAATCACATTATTGATCTTCAACACCATCCTGCACAGCTGCGTCGCCAACATAAGCTGCTGCCTCTTCCCAATGAGCGGATCGATCACAAACGCATCCCTCATATCGTTGCTCCCCGTCTGCATGCAGTCGACACCCAGCCTCGAGTTCTTCTCCGTCACCTGTCGGCTCTTGATGCTCGCCAGCGCGGCAATAGGCGATAAGCCAGAGTTCTCGGCGAGAGTCATTGGGATCTGGTCCAGCGCGTCGGCGAAGGCGCGCATGGCGTACTGCTCCAGGCCAGGCGACGACACAGCGGCGTCCTCGACGGCAATCGAACACGCGATCTCGGCGGCACCACCACCGTACACGACGCGGTTGTCGCGTACAAGGTTGCGTACGACGCAGAGGGCGTCGTGGAGGGAGCGCTTGGCCTCATCGATGATCTGTCGTTGGTTGTTAGTCACGTGTTTGGGGGTTCAATATGCAGGGGTACAGGGGGACGCACCATCTTGTTGCTACCGCGGACGAAGACGGTCACAGCGCGGGTGTTGGCGCACTCCTCGATCACGAGCATCTTCTCCCTCGTGGTTCCGAAGCTCATCTCCCTGACAACGCCAGCCTTACCCAGCTTCGCCTCGGAGAGGTCCTCGAAGCGTGGCACGATGCGGCCGTTTGTCGCGATGGCGATAAGCTCCATCTCCGGGCCACCAACCCATCTTACGGCTGGCAGGTCGTTCTGTAACAGCAAGTGGTTCGCCTCGTCATCGAAACCCCACTGGCAGATAACCAGGTTAGCTCCGGTATCCTTGATCTGCTTGATCATGTCCGTGAACTTGTCTTTCTCGTAGGTCTGGAGCTTCTTGAACTCCTCCACCGACGTGATGTCCAACTTGTGCTTCGTCTTCGGCTTCGGGGGCTCGAACGCGCACGTCAGGATCGCAATCTTGGCATCGCGAACCTCGGACGGCATCTGCGGGTGCGAGAAGTCCTTGTCCACAATAACACCCTTGACCAACAGAGAGTCCTCGAGAGAACCTCCAACCTTGCCGTCCACCTTGATCAACTCGAAGTCGACGTCCTTGCGCTCCAGGTCGGCGACGGAGAGAATGGCGTCAACTGCGATCTGGGCGAACTGGTCGTGTGCCTTCGAGACAATCTTGCTTCCTAAGCTCGTCCGTGCCACCTTGAACAGGTTCTCCTTGTGATCTGGCGAAAACTCAATTGTGTCTGCGATCCTGTCCAGCTCTGCAACAGCAATATCACACGCCTGGTCGTAGCCGTCTGCTATCCGGATAGGGTGGATTCCCTTATCAATCAGCTCAGCCGCCTGCTCCAACAAAGCACCAGCCAGAACAACAACACCCGTTGTTCCATCACCTATCTCATCGTCTTGTGATTTCGACAGTTCGACGAGGAGTTTTGCGACGTGGTTTTGGATCTCCATTTGGCCGAGGATGGTGGCACCATCGTTGGTTACTGTGATGTCTCCGTCTGGGGAAATGAGGATCTTGTCGAGTCCGCGGGGTCCTAATGAGGTCTTGACGATGTTGGCGACTGTGCGGGCGGCAAGGATATGGGACTTGACAGCTTCGTTGCCATGTTGTCTCTTCTTCTTTCCTTGGCTGAGGTATGGGTAAGCTTTGACTCCTGATGGAAGGGGTCTGGAGCCGCAGGGAGGACGTACTCTCTAACGACAATAAAAGGTCGGCCTTGCTCGTCTTTCACGACCTGAGCTATAATACCACACCGTCAGTATAATCGAATGCCGTTTCTATCGGAAGTTTCGTACCCTGGGACATATCGATGTCTGGAAGCACCACATTAGCAATCCGCACCACAAGCTATCTTCAGGGGTGGGGGGGGGACATACTCATCGCCATCTTGAAGGTCGCAGGAGCTGCTCCTGCAAATCAACTAGCTGTAGAGTAATTCGATAAGAGCTTCTAAAGGCGTACAATATGTATCGGTGTGGTAAAACACCTTATATGCTGCTTCGACGCGGCCCTATCCAGATAAACGCGCCCACTTGAAGTCTCGCCAAAATTTCATATCAGGCAACAACTAGTTGATGCCTTAAAATATAGCCTCGCCGCGCCAAGATACGGGACGGGAGAGCATAGGGGTAGCTTAGTTTACAGTATAAATCACAATTGGGAACAAAATTTACGGTATTCGTTAGATTCTAGCTTTTAACTATGAATTATGGTAATTTCTTATCCTACACGGTAGCAGCATCCGTATCCAACATTTACATGCCGTAAAGCCCAGCCTAATCCTTCTTCTTCGCAAGCGCTCCCCCTCCTCTCCTCTTATACTTCCTCGGATCCTTGCGGCTCATCGCGGCTTTATCTCTCGTCCCCTTTCCTCCTTCCCAAAACCCTCCTCCCCTCTTTCTCACCAGTCCTCTCCCGCAAAACCTGCAGTCTTCCTTCCGGAAGGCCTGCTCGCGACTACACCACCCACACACCATCCTCTCGGCCCGCTCATTCGGATGCTCCTCCTTCTCATCATGGCATCTGTCGCAGGCGTAGACCTTGTTGCAGCAGCTAAACCTGAACCAACGGTAAGATTTCGCGTAGTGCGTGCAGCGGCCATTCAGTGGGAGTGCTTCGCCTGGGTGGAGGTGGAGCATGTCCCGCTTCCGCCGTGGTCCAGACGCTGGCATGGCGGCAGAGGTGATGCGCAGGAACTTCGGTGCGGTGAGCTTGAGTGTCATGGAGGCATGGCAGTGTCGACAGTTGATAGTGATTGTATTGGCTGCATGTGCCACTATTCCAGGTGCAGGGAATGGTTCAGAGCACGTTGAACATGTCGGCAAGAAGGTACTTGGGAGCATGTCGACGGGCACACAGCCTTCGAGGTCCAGGAATCCGGCTCGGATCGCATTCGTGTGGATTAAGTCGCGGCGGAACGTGACGCCTAGAACCGTGGCACACTTCCTGCAACTTTCGGTCTTCTTGACGCCGTTCCGAAGGCCTGTGATATCGGTAGTGTCTCTGCATCGCTCACACTTGATTGTTAGATTTAAGACCGTTGTTTCGAGAAGCTCGATGCCATAAATCTCAAGGAAAGGAAATGATAACGCTGTCCCTCGTTCCGTCGTGTCAAGAGGTTCTAGGGTTTCTTGTTCTCCTTCGCCCTCTTCGTCCGTAGGACCACCTTCGAAGTCCTCGGAATCGTATGAGTAGTCGGAGCCATCACTTTCTTCACTTTCCGCCTCACCTTCTATCGCCCACTCGGGAGGTCTCGGAATGTGGAAAATATGGCTCCTCTCCTCGTCCACCACACCAGCAACAACTGGTGCTTCCTCGGCTTCAACTGCCTCAACAGGCTCTGGCTCCTGAACTACAGGTTTGTCGGCAACTGGAACTTTCAGTGGCGTCTTAGCCAGAACATGCATATTCTGAGCCATGAAATTAACATGGCCCATCAGTGTTGTTTCCTTCTCTCTCTTCGCACGCTCCTCAAACGCTGCCTCTGTCGCTTTTGCATCTTCAGACTTCACGCCTTCCAACATAATACGACAATTCTGCAATGGATACAGAAGCGGCACGAACAAGACTATTGTCTTGATAGACCGAAGAGGCACTGGGAGTTCGCCTCGTTTCCGAGGCTCAATCGGCAGAGTATAGGCAATACCATCTCCTGACCTCTTGTAAAGGGGCAATCGTCCCAGTCTTGCCTCTAGCTGTCTCGTCTCCGAGTTTCTCTTGGCTTGAGCTTCCTCCTTTTGCACCTTGGAATAATACACTGGTGCGGGACGGGGAGCTTGCACCGGTTTCGGTGTTTGGACAGCTTTCCCCTTGGAGGTAGATGACACAGCTTCGTGATTTACCGCCCTCACGGGTAGGTTTTCCAGATGCCGTTTATCAGCATTGGCCACTAGCTTTATCGTCTCGGCCTTCTTCTCACTCAAGAAGGCCTCGAGGTTCTTATCCAGCGCTCCCATCAATGCTAGCAACGTCATACTTTTCGTTCTAGCCTCCACTAACCCATCAAACCCCCTTTCCACATTGATAGTAAACCCCCTAGGAATGTCACTATTCCTAATCCTGAGGCTTGGTGACTCTTCCGGATAGCCTTGTGGCACCACAAGTAAGCACGCCAGCGCGGTCATCTCAAACGGGAAATCCGGATCCGATGGCTTCAAATCAAACTCGAGAATGGTACCACCATCTTCAGATTTGCGCTCCCGGGGTTTAAAACGCCGCCTGATCTGGCCGATCTGGAACTCTCTCGGGTCTTCAGCCTGTGCCTGAGGGATTGGCTTGGTCACAACGCGAGACGAGGGGACCGGCTTCGTTATCGCCTGGGCTCGCGAAGTGGTAAGGGGCATATTGGACTGGGGGTTAGAAGAACTGTCGCTGGCCACGGAGTCAGGCCGAGCAGCTGGGGTCTTTCGGGATGCCCGCTGAGATTCATCATGTGAGAATGGGCAGGATTGACCTGCTCGGCATCCTATTTTGAGTATTAGCTTGTGATATAATAATCCGTCTCCGACTCTCCACTATCTCTGGGTTGTGATAATGGCTACATGTAAATATAACGTGACAAGTATATTGCAAGTATCGTTTCATCCCATGAATCGATCGTCCTCGGAGAAAGCGATGTACGAAACTCATCTGCGCTGCACTGCAGCTAAGGTGCACAACCTCATGCGAGCAATCCGAGCTGCACAGCACAGAAATCGATATCATGCGAACAACCCCGATCGCAATCGCCATCAGACGACGGCCCGCAGCCTCGTCCCTCCGATCCATCCCAACAATCGATCCTTATCACGCAACCCTCAACGCGGCCCCTTCCACCAATAACATCGGTATCAAAACCACCCCCCCAACAAAAAGCAATCAAGCACACTAAGCCACACCCAAAGTAAAAAAGAGTAATACGTACCCGCAACGGTCCCATAGAACCTACACGCCTTCCCACGTTTCCTATCCAAGCCAGCCGGAAACGCACCCTGGGCCCCGGCCACGATGCCACCAGCAGCCATACTCACATCTGCCAACGCATCAGCGAGGTCAAGTGACCACCACACACTTCTCTGATCAACTATGCACCGCGCGCGGTGCGTCAATGCGAGTCACCTTTGTCCTCGAGGCGGTGAGGATCAACGCCAAGCGTGGATTGGGGGAGGGAAAATGGGAGCGGAGCTGCTGACCTGAAGAAGTGAGGGCGCTTGCGGACGCGGTAGGGCTGGGCGTGGGTGGTGAAGTGGGTGAAGTGACTATGGCCATTGTTGTGGGGGGTTGGGGGGGTGGTGTGTGTGTCGCGTTAGGTTTCGTTTCGTAAGGCGAGTGGTGGTGAGTGGTGACGGGGGTGAGGGGTTGTGCAGTGCAGCCAATATGAACACACACAAAGTTAAGTCCCAGTACCGGAAGCGCCGGTGAGAGTCTAGGCTGTTGCTGGGAAGTGACACTTGATTTTGGTGTTGTCGTTTCCCTGTTTGCCGGAGTTGATGGTTTGCGGGAACTCCTGGTAACGGCAGATACGAGCTGAGCTGTGCTTCGCTGATTCCCGTTGCTGACGAGTTCTTTGTTTATATCATACGTTCAGCTTCGATCGACAGCTTATTATTAATTAACTGAAGCGGCGAAAAATAGATAATACTCGCACTCGTTTTCCTTGTGATCCATTATGAGCCATCATTGATAGTATGCGCAGTGTTGACTCATGGTTATTGCTGCCCCGCGGCTGAGTCACCAGCCAGCGATAAAATAGATACTTGGGCGATATGCAACTTTCTAAACTGCGCCTCTGCGATTGCCACGCGCAAGACTACTGCTAAGAGAAAATGCACACAAACAAAAATAAACCAGACAGATACTAATTAAAAATATTCAGCTATTTATGAATTAAT
The DNA here is from genome assembly GCF_001662655.1 of Pseudogymnoascus verrucosus. Taxonomy (NCBI): domain Eukaryota; kingdom Fungi; phylum Ascomycota; class Leotiomycetes; order Thelebolales; family Thelebolaceae; genus Pseudogymnoascus; species Pseudogymnoascus verrucosus. Next base: position 162,255 of record NW_017263666.1, read on the forward strand.
TAATTAATTAACTTAACGATAATCTTAATCAATTAAATTAACTATTAAATGCGGACAGGTAAAACAATTATCGGCAGATCCCCTTTGCCACCCTATATCGTCCCCCAGATAACACGCATAAACGCATAAAGCCACACCGCCGGATGACCTCATCAAGTTTTCACTCGCTCCCCCTCCCCGCCGCGGGGTCACCTAGGACCGGAGATGTCTCCGTATGTCCGTGGCGAGAAGCAAATACCCAATCCTATGGTTGGACGATAGTTCCCCCAGGTTCAAGATTGACTCAGGTAGAAAAGGGAGGAGATCAAGAGATCAAGAAATCCCAACCGTGTGTCACATCTATTCCCCGTTTCTGTCTCGAGTACCAGCGAGGTACAGCAAAGTACTCAAAGCTTAACCTTATGAGCGACGAAAGCATCTGTCAACACACACCCGCCTTTGTCGTCATCGCCACACATACCAGCACGCTATGAGCTCAAATCCCGAGTCAGTCGCTCTTCTACGGCAATTGAAATGATAGAGAGGCCGGATTGATTACAATTCAAAAAGATTCTGTTGGTGGGCTTACCGGTCACATATCCCATCAATGATACATCCCTACCACGGCGCGCTTGGATATCAATAAGTTTTGAAAGGCGCATAATAATGGTGTCAGACGAGTCAGTCAGCGCCAGCGCCGTACTCCTCACTCAGAGAAGTCTCCCATATTATCAAAAACAGGGCGAATCGGGAGAGAGCTCCAACTCCCCCGGATGGGCCCAAGTCCGGGGCTAAGACACATCCGCCGTGCAGGGACGGCGAAGGTCGTGTCCGAGACACATTGAGACAAGACGAAAAAGTCGCCACCGCACCGAGCTGTCACCCATCGCCCCAGCGACCTGTCTGTTCCCTACCCCGCCATCAGCTGATCCTCCAACGCCCAGGCCCACCTTCGTCGCTTCCCGCCTCCGAGACACCGCGGCTATCACCCATGTCTCGCGCCGCCACGTCGTCCCATGACGTGGTGGAATGTCAGACAATAACAAAGGACCCAGACGCGCGCGATGCGTCGCAAGTCTGAGGCGCGTTGGATCAACTGTCCAGATTCATCCCATGGGCCGAAGCGCATATCAGATCTCGTTGGCGGGAAAGTTAATAGTTGTGATGTGATACATGGATGTCTCCCCCGCAACGGAGGCTCCCGTAAGGGGAGAGACACGCATATCGATGAGGCACGAGACGATCGCACGTGGGGTGATGTTGGTTCAGTGGTGTACGCAGGAACGCTGTGCAGCCGTCCCGCAAGCTGGCATGTTGCGTTGGTTTCTAGGGGAGGTTGGGGGATGCCGTTATGCACATGACTCCTTTGGATTCGCGTTGGAGACGCGTCCTCGATGTTGACGCTGAGACAAAGTCTGGATGTAAACAAACGATCTCATCTGCATAGCATTTGGATGCGTGTCTTGCGCCTCATCCTTGCACAGCTGTGGCCAGGTCTAGACTTGCCAGATGGCCTGACCTTCCAACGTCATTCCTATTTTCCAAGTCAGTCCAACAACTTCGCCAAGAGTATTGGTTTTGAGCGTGGAAACTTCGAGTTTATTTAACGGTAAATGTATGATATTAACCATGATATTAACCATGATATTAACGTTGGCCAATTGATCGAGGTATTTTGATACTCCCGGGTATAGTTTCCATAAACCGAGTAATGTTTACTGAAAGGCCACATGGTCTTTCAGAGAGGCAGTATATATAAGCTATCACATTCAAGAGGCGTGTTACGCGTCTGCGGCTTGTGAGCCTGTATAATCTATAGGTCAATATTTGCCCTGAAAACAATTCCAGATGCCATATTGCAAATAACTCTCTGGAATTATGTCCACAGGAGGAAGTGCTCATAGCAGTTCGATAGAATTAAACCCACCACCCATAACTCCTCCCCAATGCCACTCTCCCTCCTCCCATCACTGCAGAAACCACCGTCCTCCACCTCCAAAACCACCAGATATCTCCTCCCATTCAGCCTATATAATAACCCACTCCACAATTAGCCCATCGGTCCCAACATCGCGCCAAGCATCTCAGATTGAGTTTCCGATCGATGCACCCACCGATATTGATGGTCTGAGCGTCGGTGTCTGATTGGTCAATTGGCGCTAAGGCTGGGATCCCCTCTTTTTCTGCCATGTTCGGTGCGACATACGTCCCTGGGGGTATGCGCGTGCACGGTTCGTTGGATGGTTCGCACTGCTCCTGCGATGAGATGAGGGTTAGGGATGACAGCGAGCCTGCGACATGGTGAGATACGTAATGCAAGGGCCTGAATGTCGAGATGCTTGTGGTGTTTCTTGGATGCAGGTGGGAGTTAAGGCTGAGAAGTTTGTTTGCACAGGGACAGCTGTAGACCTGAGCTGTGGAGATTGTGATATAACAGCCAGCATATTACAATTGACCATTATTTTTGAAAGAGTCGTCTCAGCGGAGCTCAAGGATCGTTATCACGTTCTACACAAGCCAAACTCAAGGCATGAATTTCTTGGTCCCCAGCCGAGGCGTATGTAAGAAGTATGCTTGCAGATCTCAGATCCTTACGGAGAACTACGCACCGCCATTCAATTAGCATCGACGAAGCACAGTATCCTCGAGCGTAGCATTGTGGGAGGTATATATGTGAAACTCGACCCCCACCAGTCCGTCTATCCGCCAGTCGCCCTACTACGAGCTTTTGTGCCTGGCTCCGATCGACTACACGCCAGGGACCTCGTCGTCATATGGCCGTATAATTACTAACCCGAGGTTGTGGAACGTCCCTATAAGCCCGTGATAGTGGCCGGAGGAATGGTCGTTCTCAATAGTGGCACCTCAATAGTGGCACCATCGGAAGCTGAAATCCGTGATAGACGGCCCATAGGGAATGGTCCACAATGCACGCTTACTCGCCCTATGCGCATCAAAGAATAAGCAACAATTCAACTTCCTCACAAAGAAGATCGACCAGATTGCATTATCGTCACTAGGCAATCCTAGCTGCACCGTCTTTTCTATAGCCAACAGCCTTGAAGATATATCCCATTCGCGCATTGTGAGAGCGGTGTGCGAGTTGAGTTACCTCTTCCGGCGACGGTTGGCACAACTCGGGCGGGAGCGGGACGAAAAGTAAGGGAATTTGTATCCTTTAGCGTCTACATCCCTAAATACCACCGTTATCCCTGATCACATCGGAATAGGAAGGAGGAGTAAGTCCAAAAAAATTCCATCATCTTGTGACAACCTTAAAGCCGCCAACACAAGCTTCTCGGCATTGAACTCCCATAGCATCCTCACTCCCCATCAGGAATCTGCAAACACTCCTCAAATCCCCAAATCCCCTATGCACCCGAAACCAACAAACCCTCAACACGCAGTCACGCGGCCGACCGAAACCATCCCAAAAGCACCATGACATCAACCCGCCCCCCCGAAAACATCATTGAACCCTTTCTTTCATTCCCAACCCCACATCCTCCTCCCAACCCCACATACAACCACACATCGCGGCTAACCCCACACAAACACACTCCCCATGACGTCCCCCAATCCCTCAATCTCACATGTGACCCCCCCAGAAGCGTCGCGGCCACCAACGCCCCAGGACCCTTCGCGCATCACACTCCTGAAACAATCCGCAACCGTCCACCATTGCCACTGCCACCCTCCACCTACCCGCCGCTGCACCCCAGATCCCACCACACCCACCAGTACAGCAGTACAGTACAGTACACAACCAGTCCAGGAAGCTCACCCCGGAAACAATCCGTCGCGTGGTCTTCCTCAACGGCCCTGCCTGCTGGATCTCAACCCCTCAACGCCACGCACGCCCTCCCTCAAAGACCGCGGCTCCAACTCGGTCCTTCCCCTCCCAAGCGCCGAGGACACACCGCGCGCTCACCGCCACAGCGCGGCGCGCAGCCACCTCGGTCGCTGAAAAAGGACCGGATGAGTGCTGACTGCGTGCGCGCTGAGGGACTGGAGGGCGGGTACCGCAGTACCGCCGATTATGGGGAAAACAAAAGAAAGGAGGGCCACCCACTTCCCGGTGGGAAGGCACGTGTTTTTGCCCCATCCTTTCCTTCCTTCCTTGCTTCCTGCTTTCCCCTCACCACCTTTTCTCCAATTCGTGTGGTCCAATGGTATTTTCCCCAATTACTGCTTACAGTAAGTAGCTTACCTGTATTTACGGAGGAGAGATGTTAAACCCCTCACCCATAAGCAGCACTCGCACATGAATCCCCGAACAAACGCCACAACGTCCCCAAGCGCCACAGACCCAAACAACGCCGAGAAATCCCGACCCCCCACAAAGGGCAATTCGCCGGTGCGCGCCCGGTACGAGGACAAAGCCAGGGAAGGCATCGTGGTCTCTCCCTCTCTCGGTACCGCATAGCCCGAAGCTATGCCGAGGGGAAAGGCGGACGTCGTGGGGAAGTGAGGGACCGAGCACACCGGATTTCTTCCGGTGGGGAGCTAACGGCTCTCTCTCGCCCTGTAAGTAAACTGCTGAAGTTTGGTAAAGGGCAAGGTAAAGCGGGAATAAGATGAGCCACGCAATCGCATGCGATGACCTCGCCCGCTCGCTCGCAAGGTACGGGAAAAAGATGAGCCACGGCATGACTCCGCGGAGAATTAACAGCTACCATATTATCATTTTCCCTTCCCTTCCCTTCCATTCACTCACCCCCGGTCTACGCCTATAGTTGACAGTACACCTCCCCCATCCCGCTCCCTCCACCATCCATCCATCCATCCATCCACGGACCGAGAACGAGAACGAGAACGGTAACGAGGACGAACAAAGGTGAAAAAAACCATCGGAAATGGACAAGATTTACAACGAACAGTGCGCGTGCTCAACCCGTCCCCAAAACTTCCAGGCGGGATAGGACGGAGAAACTCCACCCATCCCCATCTCCCCATCTACCATCCCATCCCCAGGCCGTGTCTCATCTCACTCCCTTCCCCAGATTCTGGTTCCGGATACCACATCACTCTCACGGCGCTAGTTTCACACCTCGCTCGCCCATCACTCCGCGATATTCCCATCCGTCCGCCGCATCAATCAATCTCTCAACCCAGGCCTGCCCCTACCTCTCCCTACCTTCCCCCCTAACTTCCCCCGCAAATCCGGGGCAGAGGGCAGAGAGCAGATCCGGGGAAAGCAACCACCTCCCACCGCACAGTTCCCCCCCTTCTCTTCCCTTCCCTCCCTCGCTCAGGCGCAGACCCCAAATCCCTCAATCACGTGATCGTATCCCGTCCCAAACGACGCAAAGTCCCACAAGGACCCTAACAATTCCCGAGAAATGCGCGTGTGTTCGGCTTTCGCGTCTTTGTCGTGTCGTGTCAGTGTCGTGTTACCCACACCAAACATGCAACATACAACATACATACAACCAACAGCGCGCGTGCGTGCGCGTATGTGTGGAGACGAGACCGGGAGAGGGGGAATGGGTGATGGGGAGATGTCAGTGTCAGTGAGGGACGGCTCAGGCTCCGTTGTCGCACGCACGGCACCGGGGGATACGTAGTATTGTATTGTACATTGTACTGTAAGCACGTAACAACCCAACGAAAACGCGGTAATAGTCACAATCACATCACAAATTTTCTCGCACACACAAAATACAAGGGTCACGAAAATCAATAGGGTGTGAATAAACGGTGTAGTATCATGAGATTAATTCTTTAATTTCTTCTTCCGTAGCTACTTGCGAGAGAAGGGAAGAAGGGCATCTACATGTCTCCTCTCCTCTACCTCGGCACCTTGCGTGTATGTAGAGTAAAAAAAATAAGGCTCCTGTTTGACCCCTCTCTAGAGTATCACGTCCCCCACCACCACCACCAACCAACCACCCCCTTGCTTCTGATATCTGTGCTCTCAGCAGCAGCAGTATTCGCCTCGCTCCACCGTGGTATCAAAAAAGCTTCCAAAAAATAAAAAATAAAAAGGTCATTCAGCAACAAACATCCCCGTGGTCTAGTAACCACGACGTCCTGTACACCACCCCTCCTCTTCCCTCCGCGTAAACAATAAACGCCATGAGACCGGCTATGCATCCCGCCCGACCCCTGTTGTTGAGTATAAAAAAAGAGCAAAAATAATAAAAAAGCAATGCAATGCACCAAGCCATGCGATGCAATGGCGGGCAGCCCGCGATGATAAAAATATGATGAAGCTAAAAGGTAAGATAGCAAAATCATCATGTAATAAACCCCTTCCCGTCTCGAAAAGCCAGGGAAACTCCCGAACAATGCCGCCGTTAAAACTCGCATTTTCGCTGTCACTTTTGAATGGTCGTGGTATCTTTGCTTAGACTTGAATTGTGTGCGACGCACCCCTTTCCTCCTTTCCCACTTGGTCCTGCGACCCCGTCTGTATTTGGTAGAGTAGTAAACAGGCCATCTCGCGCCGGTGCTGTTCGTGTGCAGCGCGCGGTCGGAGAGGCGGATAAGTATATTCGTAATAGCTGTGGGAGAGATGGTCCCCAAAAAGCGCATGAATGTGTGTGGCTGTGGAGCCTGGTCTTCTTTCTCCCCGATTATGTTGGTACGTGTTTGTAGTGTATGCTGTGAAGCGCCCCCATCGTCGCTTTGGTGGGCCGAGGCATAATATTATGCGACTGATGAGAGCGCGCGAGGTATGTGTCTACCACCCCTTGGAGTGATATTCACCAAGACCCTGGCCGAAGTACTGGTTCCAGCTGCCATGGTCACCCTTGTCTTCCGTCCCCAGGTGCACCTTGTCGGGGTACTGTTTAAGGTTCGCGACGTCATGCGCCGTGTGCCTGCGCTTCAGGACAGCCGAGGCAGTCTGATTCTTTTGCTTGCGCTCCCAGAGGAGGTGGCGACGGAGACTGGCTGTGAGCTCGGTGGCGAGCATCTGGCGGCGGGTGGTCTTGGGTGACAGGGCGGCTTGGTGAGGAGTGACATTGGTGGTGGTCATGATTATTGGCTGGGCACCAGTGCGAGGAACCTCTTGGCCAGGACGCATGCGGCTCTTCATTGTCAAAGGCGCGCTGTCGTCGGACTCGGGAGATGGCGCATCGGATGGTCCTTGTGGCGTAGAGGTGCGGGAGCGTTGTAATGCCGAAGTAGACTTTGATGCTGCGCTCTGGAGTGCGGCAGCACGATCATTCTGGTGAAGCATGGTGGTGATGAGAGATCGGCGAGATGTCAAGTTGCGTCGGGATTCAACACGAGGGAAGGAAAGCTTGTCGTCAATGCTTGACTTTCCACTCTCCTCCATCGAGTCTTCCCAATCCGAAGATTCATCGTCATCGATCGCGCTCTCATCAATGTCATCGTCGGTCTCGAAAACATCGTCGCTCATCTCCTCGATTGTGCGAGTGGCGACCTCTTCCTTGAAGGAAGTCTGCTTCTTCTGCTCTGGCCTCCTGAGTGCGTCGCTGAGTGAACTTCGGTGCGAATTCTTTTGCATGCTATCGCGTAATGAGTTCTCGTCCTCCGCTGACGATCCACCGAGCTGGAACATGTTAGAGCGCGCCTTGTTCTTCTTCGACTGTTGCATCCGGCTCTCTAATGAGCTCTCCTGGAACGAGTCGTTGTCAGATTGTGATGAGCCACCGAGTGCGAACATTGCATGCTTCTTCGGTGCTGTCAACCTCGTATTTGAGGCTAGCGCTGACTTCGGTAGGGATGCGGGTGTGGTGATTAAAGGTATTGAGCGATATGACGAGGAGATCTGTGATGGTGAGAATCCACGGACGACGCTAGTGGCACTGCGTTCCGAGGTTGCTGATGTTGTGTCGGTGGTGGTTGACTCAACCGACTTCTGTGGCGAAGATGGCGCTGGTGATGCCTTCTCTGGCTCGGGTGCGGAGATGATGGGAGTGGCGGTGTTGCTGAGTTTTGGGGAGGTGATTTGTGGCGAGGTGATCTTGTTCGCGAGTGGCGCGAGATATGAGTGAGTGCTCATGGTTAATGGCTCGAGGTCCTTCTTCTCCTTGATGGTGATGACCATCTTCTCCAAGTCGTCTGGAGTAATGTGTCTCTCCTTGCCTCGGCTGCGGTTGCAACCCGAGTCCTGCCTCCGTACACGGGGCCTCGTAATGGCAAGAGGTGCTGATGTGGATGCGCTCTCCTCGTTATCGGATTCAATGGCCTCCTCGTCGATCGAGTCGATGCTGCCAGACAGATCTGGGATGTCGGCAGTGTAGCGACCCTCTGAACTCCGTTGCGATATCGAGATGGCGGGCGTAGTTGCGTTCGCTTCTCCTGGAGCACAGCAGAAGGTCTCTCTATTCCATAACCTCCAGCTGAGGTTTTCCAAGCGACGTCCCTCCTCGATTGAGCCCGAGCACCGGGAGAACAGGGTCCATATACTGAAGAGGTTTTCGACCTGCAGAAGAGAGATTAGTAGAGTCCAGTTGGAGATCGCAGCGAGCGTGTACTCACGTTTCTGGTGTCGATTCGGTGTATTGTGTTGGCGTCGACGGTCAAGACCGGCGTTTCTAAGGAAGGCATGACTGCTCGATTGTCGAGCGGACTCGTAAGTGAAGGCACAACTGAGTGTGGAACCGCGAGCTAAATCGCGGTGCTGGGGGATAGATGTAGTTGTCTCGTTCGGAAGGAGCGAGGGGCGAATATGGTTATGAGTTCCTGCTTAGTTCGGTGGAAGCGTCTGGTGCTTCGGAGTGCATCGAAGAATGTTGCTCTAGACCGTGGCTGCTGCAGTTATAAGACTATCGAGGTGGGCTGTGCTTGTCGAACGATTCTGCGGAGTGCGAAAATTCGAGAGTAGGAATTCGAAGTGGTAGAGTAAAGTATTCTGGTAGTTGTAGATAGTTGAATCGGATCTTCTGGAGAGGTTGAGAGCGGAGAGTGTTGTGTTGTTGTTCGGTGGAAGGAGTGACGGTGAAGAGTTGGTGGGTGAGGTATGTTCTTTGAAGCATGTGTTGTTGGGTGATGGGTGATGAGGCAAGGGCAGGGTAATGTATGTACACCTACTTGTCAATGGGTCTGGGTCTGGACGCTAGTCACTTTCGGTTTTTGTTAGGTTTTCTGGGTAGATGGGAGGTATTGGAGAGTAGCGGAAGTAGTGGCTTAACAAGACGCTAAGGAAAGTGACTTTCCTACATTGGGTAGTTTTTTCTTGGGTGGGAAGTGGGTGGGAGTTGGGGAATTTTGGCTGGTGGAGGGTGGTGGATACCGAGGACGGCGAAACACACGGAACTACTTTTTCAGTACGAAGATGCGGAGACATATTACATACACACCGCACAATAAGACGACGTATACTCTGCGTATAGTCTGCGTATAGTATGCGTATATTCTACGTACAGTCTGATGCCCATGAGACCTACGGCAGGGATATAAAGTCTGGGATGGGAAGAGAGACAGAGAATGGGGGAATCGTGAAGGCGTGGAGGGGAGAGAGATAGAGTGAGAGGGGTGGGAAGAGACGTTGTATGTTATGGTATGGTATAGTATAGTATGGACAAAGAGAAGCATGGCAATATGGGGGGCGGTGGGCAAAGAAGAAAGGGCCGACGACTATGGGGAAGCCGGGAGTCATTCGGGGCGATAAACTCCTATAAAAGAGTCAGCCAAGCCAATCCCATTGAGGAAATTAGTCACCTTAGTCAACTAGCGTGGTACTTGACGGAAACCGTCACAAACCGCCCGGGAACGAGGGCTTTGTATGTACATAGAGTACGTACACATTAACATATGGCAATTGGCGGGTTGTGCATTCGCGCGGTTTGCCGAGAGTGTGGGAAAATAATAGTCAGAGAAAGAGAAGGACACTTGCCTCTTTAGGAAATCATGCGCTAGTCATTCTTACTTACCCTTTTAGGTATGGTGTCGAAGATGGGGGGGGGGAAAGACGGAGAGGAGACCGAGAAAGACAGACACAGAAGAAGACACAGACACACGCAAAAGACACAGAGAATAGCCTGAATTGCCCCACATCCAATCCAGCTAGCGTGTTTATTTTAGCGTTCAACCCTTCGTTTTTCTTTCTTCTTCTTCGTAACAGACATACAGACACACAGACGGAGGAAAGAGTACGCGGGTACGCGGGTACATTTAACATTCTTCCTTCTTCCGGCAGTGGGAGCGGGATGAGGGGATTGGGGGGGGATTGGAGGGATTGGAGATTTGGTAAAAAAGAGGGCAAGGAGGGAAGGAGGAGAAATAGGGCACATCACCTGAGCTACAAGAGAAAGAGAGAAAACAGCAGTCCAGTTGGTACATTACACACCGTGCTCTCGGTACAACCCCCAGTACCTACTGTAACACGCTGAGTCCCCCTCATCACCTAGGTTCCCCCACCACTCCAACCCAAGTACCCGGCGGTGTCCCTCCTGCCTCGGCGCCCAAACGTTCTCGTCGCAGTAGCAGTCAGTTGTTGTCTGTGGTGAGTGAGGGTGAGTGCACGCACGCACTGGGTACTGGCTCACTGGCTGGTGTGTGTTCCCTTCCGTCCGTTGTCTTCTCTCCCCGCCCCGTCGCCTGGTAACGGACGGACGGTGGGAAGGGCAGGTGACTTTTTCTGACAGCGTATAGTAAAGTAAGTAAGTACGCTATAGGCTTGCCGTCTGATCTCAGATCGCGGCAATGCGCGCACCAAACGCAGTCGACAGACGCTTTAATCCTGCTATGCCATGATTCGGATGAGACGTTGCGCCTGTCATACTACGCGACCGTCCAGCCCTCTCTCTCTCTCTCCGCATCCATCCAGTGCAGTAACACTCCCTACGGTACATCCTGAAAATCCTCCTTATCACCTTCTCTTCCCCTCCCTCCCCCTCCCATCTCCACCACGGGTCTACATTTTCGGAGTAGCAGCGAGGTGGGTGGAGGTGAACGTGGCAGTGGACAACCTACCAGCCCAAAAAAAGGCCTCAGTGGGGAATCCCCAAAAAAGCAAAAAAACAAAAAAACGCGTACCCGGAACCACTCCGACCACTCTAACCACTCTAACCACTCTAACCCCCCTCCCTTAACGTCACAAGAGTCCCACATCCAGGGCGAATGCCAACCTACTAGAAAGAAGCCCAGGCGGAGAATCCCATATACGCACTAGAAAAAGGATCCTTTCGGGGAAGGGGGAGAGAGGGGAGAGGGGAGAGGGGAGAGAAGATCACGGTGTCCGTGTATGTGCGTGTGTGTATGTATCTTTTCCCACTGCTGGTGGCTAGGTGTGTATGTGTGTGCTAGGCGTTTGTCTGTCTCTTGGTTGTGGTGCCTGAATCAATTAACGATTGACCGTCATCTCCCGGAAACCCTCCCGGACCCATCCGACCGCTCTTCCCTGCCATTCTTCTGCCACACCAAAACCAAAAAGATACATAGAGCCTCGGAACGTCACATACAGCCGCTAGCGCTCCATCTGGAACTTCCCTCGGCCCCGCAAACGTCCAGCCCATTGGGCCAGGTGGAACAGGGCAAAAAAGAAAAGGTACGTATCGTCGGTACTGGGGTGGAAGTACTCCGACGGGTAAAACAGGTGTAAAGTAACTTTGCAGACACATGGTGAGTAGGTGTGTGCGGATGTACTGTTACGAGTACGAAATCGGTGTACATAACATCGCGCGGCCGATCTTTTTCCCCAAATCCCCAAATCTCGGGGTCCTGCGTGGGTGGGAAGTTCCTACCGCGTTTGTCTTTGTCTCGTCCGGCACACACATCACACACACACACCACCACAGAGCAGAGTAAAGTACAACCACCACCAGCCAACTGACAACCCAAATGCGTGTACTCTAACCAAAATCCTATACTCGACTACTCACTGACATATGCGTGTATATCAATCTCCAATCTGCAATCTGCAATCTGCAATCTGCAATCTGCATGCATACACGTACACTCTCCTGCGCCGGGCTCTCCCATCCCCCATCCGCCCTGCCTTGCACGACTCACCCAAAGCAAACCAAGCTTTCCCCTGCGCAGCGTGCATGTTCTTCCCCAGAATAACAGAAACAGCATAATACCATCTATACCATAATTGAACCGTACCGCGGCAGGAACCTCAATTCATCAGTGCATGACCAGTCAGTCAGTCCGCCATTCCCCGCCGCCTCGCGTCCCCCGGCCTTCTTCGCCACCACCGCCGCGCCGCGGCAACTCTTCACATGATCCCATGGCAAACTATGCCGTATTCATACTGCCGTATCTTATAACCGTGAAAATCACGGCAATTCGTAAACACACGGCAATGCGCAATTGGGAATAGGCAATTAATGGCAATGTCTCGCCGCCCGGACGCAGCACACACGACTCGCCTCCCCGCCCGTCGTCGTCAACTTCATCCCTCGTCAACATCTATCTATCCCCAAAGGCGTAATTCCAATCACCCCCTCCCCCTCCTTCCCAAAAAAGCAAAAAAGGTAATAACCCAATTAACAATTAACAATTAACCACCACCCTAATCTCACACACCACCCATCCATCTACCCAATTCCCACGCCCCCGGAACCCCCTACTACCCTACTACCACCATACCCACCATCCCATACAGCCAACCCCACACACACAAACACACACACGCCGCCCCAATCGGGCCTCCTCGCCCGCCACGGCCACCGCGGCCACACTCCCCGATCTCCGCGGTGTCCGTGCTAGGGCCAGGAATCCGGACGGTGGGCTTCGCCCCCCTGCGTGAGAGATCTTTGGGTTCGGAGGATGGGCGAGGGTGTGTGTGTGTGGGCTGGTGGCGGAGGGGGGCGGCTGGTGTCTCGCGGAGTTGCGTACGTGCGAGGGAGGGATGGCGGCAGAAGGGGGGGAGGTCAGGTGGTGGGATGGGTTGTTTACTTACCCCTTTCTCGTGTGGGGTATACTACTGAGCGTGGATGAGGGAGTTGAGTTGGGGAGAATTAGGGGAATTAGCAGAGGGGAATTAGGCAGCATGGTGTGCTTCAAGACGTGCTCTACTCCCCATCCACCTACCCTCAAAAATTCTCCCTCCCCTTTCTCTCGTGACAAAAAAAAAAAAAACACGACTCCATCCCCATCCCCATCCCCTTTCCCTCCCTCCGCCTCACTCCCTCCCCACATCGCCGCCCCTGTGGCGTCATAACGTCCGCCTCCCCAAACGGGCCTTTGCCGCCCCACACTCACGCACCTCATTGGACATCTCGGCGCATTGACGAACAAGGGTACGCGGTGGTCACGGGGTTCTGTCGCGGTGGGGGGGTGGCGGGAACACGTGCTTGATGGACCCCTGGTTGCTGGTGTGGGTATTGGATTGGATTGGGTAGGGGTTCGCGGTCGCGGTTCCTGGTTCCGCGGTCGGATGGGATAGGGAAGGGGGAAAGAGTCAGTTTGCGAGGTGTCAGATGTGCCGAGATTGTGAGCCCGATGAGGGATGGGAGGTTGGTGGGAAGTGTACTGGGCGGTGCGGTAGGGTGGTGGTGGTGGTGGTGGTGGTATGGTCCAGAACAGTAAAGCCAGCTGTGATGCGGCTGTGATGCGAGTTTCCGATGCGTGCGAGACTGTCTACTACGGTATGTAGATGAGCTGTCGCTATCCGCACCGCTACAGTACGATCGATCTGAGCTGAGACGCTTCATATCCGCTTCCAGTGCCGCACAGCACATCACATAACCAGCACATCACATCACATACAGTACAGTACAGTAGCGTATTCCCATATCGTAAACTCGTCCATCATCACACCATCTGCCATCGTACTCCCCCCCAAACCGATCAATCACTCTCCCTCCCCCACGCCGCCCAAACACCCGGGTCCATCTCCCCGACCACACAGCGCAAGGAATAACCCCCTCCGCACCCGACTGGGCGGTCGCACGGAGGTGCGCGGCCAATTGCTTTCCAGCGCGGAGACGGGAGACAGGTCCCGGCGTGGGGGCTGCGGGAGGGAGGGACGGGGTGTGGTGCAGGCGATGAGTCGCTCGCATCGGTGGTGGTGTGTGTGTGTGTGCATGTCTCATCTGGACTTTTTGTAGTCGTCCCATCTTGGTTTGTCTCTGTTTCGACACTGCAATGCTAGTTACTGGATAGGGAGTAGCTGGGGGATGCGAGGGAAAGGGGGGGGTGATTGATGCACTGGGGGTGGAGATGGGGGATGATGGGGAGGATCCGGTTTACTGGGTATGCATAGATGGATGGATGGATATTGATGTACATACGCACATAATACCGACACTCCCATCAACTGCAGCAGCTGGGGAAAGGGGTGAAGTGGAGAAAAAGGGCCCATCTGGCCGCCGAAACGCAGGTTTACGATTCAGCATCACTGCACCACCACTGCACCCCGTACGCTTGTACAGCACAGTAACTCTATACAGCACAGTACTGTATGTACGATCCTCCCCAAACGTCCTGCACCCCTTACAAAGCCAGCTGAATCCCCCCCTATGACTCGTACGCACCTGCACGCAACGGTAAGAAAGGTAAGGTACCACGACATCCCAGTGGCGGCGATCGCGACGGCTGCGCGGCGGCGGGCTGTCTGCCTGCGGCGGGGATACTGGTGGGACGGTGAGGGGAGGCGGCGGGGTGCCGATAGGGCCGCGGGGATCAGGTGGGTGTTCAGCTGGTTGCGAGAGGAAGGGGGGGATGCTGTGGTACTGTAAGTAGGACGGAGGGGGATTGGGGGGGTTGTACGTGGGCTGGGTGTTGGTCGCTTGGGGGGTTTGTGGAAGGGAGGTTTTGGGGAGCGTGCTGTGTTGGGGGAGGGTGAGTGGTTGATGGGGGGAGTGACTTGGGGTTTGTGGTGCAGGATAAGCAATGTGAGGCGTGAGATGTGAGTCCTCCTCTTCTCGTCACCACGACGTATAGAGTGAGTAAGTCGTTGAACCCCCACCGTTTATCATCCATCTACCACCCAGGTTCTGAGAATAAGAAGACTCCCAAAAAAGAAACTAAAGAAACCCCTAAATACAACGAGTAAGTCTTACAATACAATCCCAATATCTCGGAAATAATAAAAATACAAACGCATATTCGAATATATATATATATATTATTTTTATTATTCAAATTTATATCCATCCACCCCCTTCCTTCCTTCCCGTCACCCTTTTCTCCTTCACACCCCCCCATACTCCTTTCTCCTTTCCACCTTCTCATTTGGAATCCCCCCATCAAGCCCGCAAACATCGTCACCCAAACTAGTATCACCACCCCCCATCACACCCCCCACCCCTCTCCTCACATATCAACATATCATATCACTCCCGTCCTCCCTCCCGTCCGCCCAGCACGCAACCGCTCACCCCCATCCCCCTTCCCAAACAGTACACCTCCTCCTCCTCCTTACACCACACCACAACCTCACACAAAGCACACCACACACCATCACACACCATCACACACCCTCAAGCCACCACCCACGGCGCCAACACATCCCGTCTCCCCGGCCCGCCACCGGGAAGCAGGTCACGCGCTTCCTCGCGCCTACGTGAGACACTGTGCGCTGGCACCCGTTGTCGCGGGGTCCCCCCTTCGGCGATGGTGGGTGTTGGTGTGGTGGTGGTGGTGGGTGGTGTGAGCGCCTAGCGGGTAAGCGAGCGTGGGGTTGGTTTGACAGGTGCGGGAGGGAGGGAAGTGGGTGTGTGGTGTGTGGTGGGGCACGATGACAGTGTGAGTGCGCTGATGGCGGAGGAGTGATAATGAATAATCGGTTTGTGGGGTTTATCTAGAAGGATACGAGTTCGGGGAATTTAGAGTACGCTGGAATGTGAGAGATGAGAGTGAGAAGGGTGGGGAGGATGTAAGGAGGATTAGTGAGGATGATGATGCTGCTGTGCGACTGTACGGATTACTTTATGATTACCACATCCGTATATGAGTTGGGGCTGCGATAATAACTCGATAATACCCTCGAATCTCCCCATTCGGGCACCAACCTTCACCCTCGCAGGTACGCCGCAGTACACGCCTCTACATCCCCTCTACTTGCCCAACGATGATAAGAGTCAGCTCTGCAGACAAGGCGCACCACGACACGAAGCGCTGAGGTCAGACGGGTAGATGGAGGCGCCGCCGCCTCGGCCATCGCGCGCCATCACCTCGCAACTCTATTCCGACCATCCATTCATCAACGTCTGATGTGCGCGTTCCCGGTCGCTGGGCGCTTCCATCTTGCCCACGCCCTCACTTGACTGCCTGTTAGCATCCGGAGCATCAGCGCCGGGGTGGCATTCGAGGCGCCGAGGCTGCGGCGCGTCCCTTCCGTAGCCAGGCTGGGGACGTCGTGTGAGCGGCGGCTGCTGCGCTGGCAGCTCGACGTCTGCTGCCTGGGGATTAGGATCAACAGCAGAAGGCACGCGACGCCTACATGGCATGGCGGCGACAGGCTCGGGATAATCTGATCGTAGAGAAAGGACACGCGAGCGGATGTCAGGTAAGCCAGCACCAGACGAAGCGGTGTCTCCGCTGGGCCGCTGCTGCTGGGGCGCAAGTCATCGCACGCATAGCATCGCGTCTGGGCGATGGAGGGTATCGTGGGCTGGGGTTGGGGTTGGGGGCTGAAATGAATGCAGGGAGCCCACGCACGGCAGTCAGCTGTACGATTGCGGCCGGCAGAATGGGTAAAGTTCCGCGATTGGGGCCAGAAATAGAATATGTTGGGGTAGGAAGCGATGGATGGGGGGGTATATTTGGGAGTTGGATATACAGGATCTAGATGCCTCGTGAGGAGCGCGAGGGACGTGTTATTTTCCCGATGGATCGCCGAGGGGGGTGATGCGAGGAATGCTGCCATTCATGCGGGCGTTTTTCTTTGTTGGTGACGACAGATGATGGGGGCCTGGATTGGTGATGGGGGAGAAAGGGGAAAGGGGGTCAGGAAGAGGAGATGGAATGAGGAATGTGAAAGGAGGTGATCGGGATTGTGACGATGGCTCCTTCTGACACGCCAGCGTCGTCACGTTGACAAAGCCTGTCCAATCTGAAGCTCGCTGTACGCGAGTCACCTCCCAAGCGCAGACCCAGCGCTGTGGCATCAGCGAGCGTCGCGCCCTCTCAGCGTCACAGCCACGACTCCCAACACTGAAACCACATTTTGTCAATAACGAATAATAACAAATAACAACGACGACAATATCTAAGCCCCCAAAATAAATTATCCAGTCGTAAAAAAGCAAAACATGAGTCAACCAATGCGATTATTATTCCCAATAAACACAATTACTGCATTCGGAAACTCCTCCATTGATCTGTCGCCCAACGACCTTGTAATCTTACCTCCTCCTTACCTTGTATACATTTTACCCCACGACAACCCACGGCCAACCCACGGCCACCCACGGTCCCCCCCAAAATAGAGAAAATAGCGACCAGAACATGTCACTGCCACAGTTCAAAACGCAGGTAAGGCTGAGCGTATGGCTGAGCGTCACCCCACGCACAGATAGCCCCTCCAAGCCAGCGTCTCACAACCCACCACCTGACCATCACAGCGGCGTCAAAGAGGAGACCCTCGGTGCATTCTCGCCCTGTGCGCTCAATGCCATTGCATGCCACTCCAGCGTTCCCACCCTATCACCCCGCACGCCCAGCGACGTCTGCCTTGCGTTGGTGCGCTGCACTGCGACAGCGCACAGAGACAGGGCCTGACAAACTCGACTTGGAAGGCGCTGGGATCATGTCTGTCTGGTGTCTGATCCCAGAATGCAGGGCGCGAAGGGCTCGCCACTGCGGAGTCGCAGCACAGGGACGGCGCGTGATGGCGACATTTCCCTCAAGTACTGACTGTATTACTGTATTTGTAGAGTATGTACAATACATAATACATGCTATATATTGCGGAACGAATAGAATGATACGGGACGAATAGCGGACGGGGTTTGAGCGACGGCACGGGTCGCGCCCGCCACGCTCTGGTCTTGTGTTTTGCCGATGTTGGTTGGATTGAGCAATTTGATCCCGTACGTGTACGTGTTACTCTACTGGTGTGTGGGGGAAATTGGGGGCCCACGGACGGACCGAACGCGAGCGCCGCCCCGTCCGATCGAAAGTACGGGGAAAGGGAGGAAGCAAGGAGGAATTGTCACGCGGCGACACAAGTGGAGCACAGATGGGGGTGCGATTTGCGTAAAGATCCTAGAGGGGGAGAACGCGTGATGTGATAGTGACTGTGATGGGAGGATAATAGGTTGGTGATGGGAATTAAATGGCCCGAAAAGAAAATTGAATTAAATTCGTTAATTGATGGGAAATTATAATTACCTGAATTGATTTTATTTTATTTTTTAAATGCAGCCGGCCTTCCTCTTCGGATAATTATCGTGGCATGAGGCTTGTTGTACGATCAATCAATCTACCAACAAGCCACCTACTTTCGATCTCGGCCTGGGTTTCTCCAGGGACGTCCTTCCAGATGCGTACTTTGCACGTCCATAGCACCTACCTAACCACAAACGCGCGGCGTCTCTCCCTTCCCCAACATAACCTCTGAGTTGGAAGTTCCGACCACCAATCCGTCTCGGGGCATCCCTCCGCAGTCGCAGCCAAGCTTTGAAAAGACGTTGTTGGACCCTCATACTGTATTCTCCGACTCACGTGGCGGCGGCGGCTAAATTAACACCTTTGTCGACCAAGCTTTTAGACGGACCAGGTAGATTAAGGGTCATGTCACGGGAGGTGGGAGCTTTTCCCTTTCATCTATCTGTGTGTACTGGGAAGCGTGATGTGCAGTGTTTGGGAAGTATGAGGGCATGGAAAAGGAGACAGTGGTGATGATCTCGGCACAGAAGGACAGAGATCCCACGGCTCAATGAATGGGAGCTCTGAAGCGACCGCTGCAGAATCTGCAACACAGGGCTCTCGGCGATCCACGGCACCAACTGCCCAGCTTGTCAGAATACCACCTCACACCCCTAGCCGTGCAATAGCTAGGCTCTCTCATGCCACCAAGCCAACTGCTACGCTGCTACGCTACCGCATCACCCGCATCACCACCGTTTCGCGAGCCGCATCCAATCTGAGCGCATCGCCGGGCCGCTGCATCGCCTCCCGCTCTCAACGCATGAAATCTCGCCGCATCACGTTGTGCCTATTTTACGAGATTAGGGCTCGGGTGATACTGTTGGAGCTGGGGGCGGCGGCGCTCAGATGAGATGAACGGCGTCGTGGACCATGCGTTGACCAGGTTGTGTGGGCCAGGGGCCAGGTTTGAAGGAGTGCTCCTTTGGGTTTATTTGGAGAATGTTGGAGAGACGGATATTTCGAAAATGGGTTACTACTTTGGGACGTTTGGGGTCTGGGATTAAATGGCCTGGATTAATTTGGATGGGATCGTTGCTCATGTGGGCATTCCTATGATTGCGATGCTCGAGAGGGCTGCTTGTCTTGGGAGCAATATATTGCTCCTACCTGCCACATGGCATGGTCCGGGACAGGAAGGCGGAGGAAGGTAAGGTCATGCATGGGCTTTCTTTCTTCGCAATCAAAAAGCCCCATCCCTTCACGTCTCCACCATCTCCACAATCTACTCTCCCCATCTTTCTAGAAACATTCCGAGTCTTCTTTCCATTTATCCCAGAGCTCCCTAGGCTCTTGGCTCTACTAATTCATCCACCCGACACCTCCTTGCATTCAGCCTGTACGCTGAACCAGACCACCGGGCTCTTCTTCCACACCCTCAAAAATCGTCGCCGGCCCACCTTCCCATTTTTCCGTCCGCATAAGACCCGAAGCCTAACGGTGAGACAAGCACTCTATTCTTCTTCACCGCTATTGTTAGTACGACACCATCTTCAAAACTTCCAAAAACTTAAGAAAAGCACGCGCTTAAGCGCCTCGCGGCAAACGTCTGCATACCATGCATGGCCCCTCCGGAACAACTCTTCCCGCTCCGCGCTCTCCATCTGTAACGGAGTAACTCTCCGACCAGCCAAACCACCCATGCCAAGCACTATCTCCCCTCCGTATGGTTACATTCCAGAGTACCGCCGCCATAATCCCACGTCCCCCCACTTATCTCTCCGAGATCCCCGATCCGGGAATCCGTCTGCACATCCCCCTGGTCAGCAGCAATGCAACCCATTCGTCGCGCACGGCCGGCAAGGGTGTCCGTCCACCAGATAGGCCGGCGCCGGCGCAGCCTCGCAACACGTGGGCGCAGGGCCGCGCCGTGGCACGGATCGGAGGATTCCGGTCCGCGAGCATGTGGCGGCGCCCGCTGGCCGGAGTGAGGGCGGAGGGAGGGGGATAGATAGAGACGCATGGCTTATTGATCACGCAACGGCAAGCCACCACCACCCCCTCGTCTCTCTGCCGCACGCAAGCAATACTGTTTTCGTAATCCGGCCATCAGCCACCAGGTGTAAAGTCACCGATTCGCTGTCGCGGGTCTGGGCGAATCCTTCGGTGCTACTGTCGCGATGTGTGAGGGCACGAGCGTTGGGCAGGCGGACCCGGGAGATGCAGCGAAGAGGTGCTGGGGGGGAGCTAGAAGGTTTGGAAGGTGCTGGGCAGGTGGAAAATTGGGGGGGAGGTGCGTGCGTTGGGGGGAGGTTGGGGGGTCTGGAGCGTTTCTGGGGGGCTGCGTTGGTCGGAAAATTGGGCTTGGAAGCTTCCCCGGAGTGGACCCGGGGGAGGTTTGGAGTTGGTTTTGGTCTGCTGGTTTGGTTTGATGGGAGCTTCCTTCCTGTGCTGGATGGGGGGAGAGGGAAGGACTGAGCGGCAGGGGAGCAACGTTGCAGGGTGGGTACCTCCCAGGAGGTATCAGACGACGTGATCCTTCCCTTATTTCCTTTTTGCTTGCTGACGATTTCGCGGCCCGGATAGGAAGGTTAAATTCGGGGCAGCGGGACGCTTGGATACCGCAGAAGATACCCGTTGAAAGGCGCGATGCCGATAAGATGCCCGATAGGCGGAGATATTGGGTGTTACAGCTCCATCAACGTTCCAATTGAAATGGCGGTGACGGGGGGGCTGGAGTTCTGTGGTTGTCGTAGTTGTCCCTGCATCTGCTCTCCGTCCCGCCCGCTGTGATGATGAGATGTCAGTGCATCAAGTGAAGCCACAACATGGAATGCCTAACAGATCCTCCGTGTTTGATTATAATTATACGAAATTAATGGGAGCTGTGGGCTTATTATTATTATTCCCATTTAATTTACTTATTTTATTCACCAGATTTAAATAATAAATCTAATAATTAGTTTCGGAGAAATGTGATAATCTATATTTGCATAAATGAACAGATAGTAACCCAGCCAACATTTTATTTTTGACTCACCCCAACATAATGCAGTTGTAGGAATGCTCATACAACAGTAGCAATGGGATATTGCTTCTAAATACTGTTAGCCAATGTGGAGTCTCCGAGAAATTTTCCTTGAGTTCCTCTAAGAGTCTGACTCGGCATTAGAATTTGCTTGATATTTTATATATGGTTTGTGATTAGCCTTTCAATGTCTCAGCCTCACATAACTCTTACCGTTAATGCAGAGTACCATTTGCTGAAAATTTACATAAGAGAACGTCTAGAGATTATTATTAATATGAAGAGCTGACTGCACTTATGCGGGGTTGAAGGAGTGATACATACGTCCAAAGGGAATATATTCGGCTGGAGCGACTATGCCGATGTTACACTTCAGCTAAGAACTGGCGTTCCAAGTGGTATAAAGTTATCCAGAGAGCATTAAGGAACGTCCTGCTCTCAGCACTGTCTTTTCGTATAGGCGACGTAATACTAGATAGACTGGGCGATGAGAAATATCTGTTTACATTCTACGATGACGTTGTGATAGAGCTCATCAACGAGAAAAGTCTTGAGAACCTCGTTGATTTGAAACGAAAAGAGGATGGGGTAAGTTGCACACAACTAAATATTATATAATAACTAACATATGACGGAAATCCGACAAGAAGGTCCGGGTAGTCTTCTTTCGGCGCCTACAGTCATGAGAGGACAACCATTTATGCGTGATCAAATGGATCCTCATATCTGCTCTTCGCCTAGGGGCCTTGAAAGAGAAGAGCCTCAAGGAGGTCCTTGCTGCAACTGCAGCCCGTCGAGACAAGAACTATCGCATCTCTCTACCGTCGTATTCTCACCACCACTGGCCATCTCACTGTCGCTAGACGTTCTCGCCACCGACTGTTCTCGTCGTCGTCGGATGGCCACTCGGAGATTTTCTGGGGTCTAGAGCTATCTTTCTTTTGGATGAAGCTGGACTACTTCAAGCAAATTGCATCACAATTACCTTTCCTACAATATCGCATATTCCATTTGTGCTTTGTTGCAATTGGCCCAGCGGCGGGCTTAGTGTGGTTTGGGCTTGTGGTTTGGGCTCAAGGAATGCCAACTTTCGAATAACTACGAACTCAAAAGTTTAGATCGCAATACGCTAATACAGTATTACTCATATCATCATCAAGTAAGAAGCTGGCTTATTTTTTTCTCATATCAAAATATCCATATGCCCTCCCAGCAGCGGTTAAATACCCCTAATTACCCGCCCCCCAACCGACACCCCACGTCTCTGCCCCCCATAGCCGCCCCTTTGCCGCCACGCCTGGAACATTTACACCACAATACGACGCTACCGCTCAATCGCAAGCCTTACCACCTAACGGCCTCTCTTGGCACATCTCATGTCGCACAGCCTTGAGATAAAGCTCCGGTTTAGGTGCCATGACCGGCGCGACGCTCAGAGCCGAGGGTATGGAGTAGATGAGGTCAACCGCGGTTGAGAAGCGGGTATACGTGAAGGGTGTCGCCTGTGTTGCAACCTCCAACATCGGTTCGAGCGGGGAGATGGTTCCGGTGGCGATGCCGGCGCTGGGGGTGTGGTTGTGCGATATGGGTGTTTCGGAGTGTTGGATGCGGTCTCCAACCGGAGGCCAATGTGAAGCCTGCTGTTGGAGGCTGCTGTTGGAGGCTGTAGAGTTTTGCTGAATAGGAATGTGGGCGAAGGGTGGTGCGTTGGGGTTTGCTGACAGTCGAATAGGAATGGTCACTCGAGTGGGAACTTCTGGGGATGGGAGCGAGGAATCGACAGGTCAGTGGGTTTGAATACGATATGAGTTGTTGAGGCTATCTATATGCTATCACTTGTATCTAATCTGTCTCTGGGCCGCATGGCAAGCTATACGCTGCAAATAACTCCAATTTTCAAGCCTGCTTCCTCTATATCTGCTTTGATAGTTAGTATGAGCTAAGAACATTAGTCTGGACTCCTGCCATAGCAAATTGTTCAAAATAGCAAAAATCGCGCAAAATCATCCTCCAATCCGTCACCGACCTAGCAATTTTAACAATTTTGGTCTCAAATCACTCCTGGTCTTTCCTCGCCTCCTGAACACCCACAATTCTTCTTGTCCACCTCACTTCCTCCCAGTCAGACTTGCGAATGTTGTCCACATGCAACATCCACCCGTTTCCTCCCACCTGTGCCTTCAGCCTCCCCAAACATCTCACCATCCCGGGCTCTTCACAATTCCCCGTCAAAAGCTCCCTACTTTCTCTCTCCTGCAACGCTGATACCAGGTAATTCGCCAAAACACCATTCACGAAAGGAGGGCTGTTGTGGAAAACATCCGCAAACTGGAAAATCTGCTTGTGCGTCCCATCTTCTCGAGATGAGAAGGTTACGCGGCAAAAAAGCTCAATGATGGCGTCTTGGTTAAGGCGGTTGCAGAAGGAACCCGCTCGTATGCATTCCCCAATGCGAAAGCAGGTGCGAAGTATTGTGCAAGTTGTGAGACCTGGGATGACAGAACAGTTGGAGACTTTTTCTGGAAATGGAGAGCGCGCGAAAGGTGTGAGGGGGATATACTCGTGGCTGTCATCGTTCGCTGAGCTGGGACCAGATGGCCCTGGGGTCATTGGGAGTGCGGTTTGTGGAGCGTTATTGCGAAGGGACTCAATGTTCTTTGGCACAGCGGGATTGTGATTGAGAAAGGACCAGTCTTCTGGCTCTGCTAATGACTCGACGCTGGGCTGGACTCGTAGCTGATTGCTGTTAATTATATTGTCACTGTGCTTGATCGACGGAGAAGAATAGGTAAGTTTCTCATCATATACTTCCCTATCCCGGGATCTCACGTCGGATTCAGTCCAGTTGCTTGGGGATGAATGGGTCTCGACGATTACCGGATTATCTTGTTCTGCCAGGTTAGCCAGTTCGGCTTCATCTGTATCATCCATGAAATATTCATCATGGGTGCTTTGCAGCCTCGAAGAGGATCGGGAGGCATTCTTGAACCGAGCACTTGATTTGACGCCGTTGTCAGGAGATGTGGTCGCTTGATGTCGAGCATAGTTATGGACGTTCTCATGTTCCGCCATAATTTCCATCAAATCGTCATCAGCAACGCCGTCATCAAAATCATCGCTTCCATGCTCAGCAGGAAAATGGACGGAGGCCTTGTGAGGCAGCGTACGAGGAGTTGGGAGTATATTGGGTAAGGCAAGATCGTCGATATTGAACTGAGCGAAATCTTCGTCGTCCAAACCTTCATCCCAACCTTCGCAAGAAGCTTCATGCCTCCTGATATTTGATGAATTGTTCATTTCAGTACCGAAAGCGGAATCTCTGTAGATACTGGAACTGACTTCGAAAGATTCTGAATGGTCTTGCTGCGGAATGCTGTTGCTAACACTACCATAATTTTTGACATAAGCTCGAGCTTCCGTGGAGCAAGAGAAATTGGCGCTTTCGGCAAAAAGATCGTCAAAATCATCTTCGGGCTCTCCCGAAGTAGCAAGTGCATGAGGTGTTTGGTGAGACACGTCTGCGTATACTTCATGCTCGACCGGCGACAGAGCGTCCTCGGGCGCTGGCAAAGTATAATTGTCATTTTTTCCATTCCTTATACTTTGCTCGTGGGCAAATAAGTGTGTCTCTAAATTCGCCGTGTCTGTGGGTCGGTTCAATGACATGGCCTGGTCCAAGGTAGCTTGGTCCAATTCCGCATTGACAGCAGGTGTTTTGAACCTAAACGCGGCCAGTTTTTCCAGGGTGGTTTGCCCGAGCCCAATATGCCCAGCCTGAGCAATCTTGTCAAGTGTAGAAGGTGCATTTATTGTGAATTCTGTGCTCTTCTTGAGATGTGCCTCGTCATATGGTCGTTGTGCATTTGGTTTGCTGATGCTTGTGTTGGGGAAAACTTTGGTCTGCTTTGACAGAGCTGAGTTCGTTCTTCGCGAGGCAGATTTCTTCGCACCATGCGGCAAGGATGGCTGTGATAAATTGTGCTTGTCGGGTGTAGGTATATATGCGAATCTTTTTGAAAGCGGGCTATCGTCTTTACGCCGTGGTTTCTTCATATGGACCGCAGGCGCGCTTTTGTTTCGAGTAGAGACCGTTGACTGCCGCTTTCGTTTTTGGGGAAGTTGAGAAACAGGCAATGGATCATCGTCCTGAGGGATATCGTAAAGTGCATCGCTATTCTTTCCCCAGCCCGATTGCACAGGCTGGTTGACGGGGGTGAACGATGGCGCTCGATAAGAGGGAGGTGAGCCATCAGGCTCCAAATACCTAAACCGCCATTAATATTATGCGGTAGTATTTGGCAGAATAGAGCCTCAACCCATTCAACTGGCGGTCATTTTCAAGGGAAGTTGGAGTTCTGACAGCTGTCTCATCCCATCCATGGTACCTTGATGGCATTGTCAAGTCAACTTTTCATGGGGGTACTTGGGCAATGAAGCTTCAATATTATACACACAAGGTTAAATAAATTCAACAATTGCGAATCCTACGACTTTTACGCCGTGAATCATACAATAATACAGTTGTGATGTGCTCTGGAAAGTTTAATGATTGGAACTTGACGTCGGAGATGCTAGGTCAGGGCGAAGCTACCCCGCTACAGCCTAGGACTGGTCTAGCCTATTTGGGCCTTATCGATCGACATCCCAGCAGGGTGACGACTTAGTGCGGGGTGTATGTGATGCGCGAGATACGTGCCGGAACCTTAACACAAAGTCGCCGGTAGTTATAATCAATAGCCTTCATCTCAAACACCTCCTGCATCGGACCGAGGGAGGATCCTTGTTAGCTGTGCGGCAATTATCCAAGTGGCACGTTACCACGGCTCATAAACAAGGGTTCATTGCCCCTTCCGATATAGCAAGACGATAGTGGCGGAGAGCATATCGATCAAAGAACAACAACCGCATCACCTCACAGGTACCACCACTACCGTCTCTATCTTCTCTGCGTCTCGAGCTGTGTTTGAAATCCTGAAAAGCAGCGTTATATTGCTCGTTTTACCGCAGTGGTTAGTAAAGTCCGACTGTGCATGCTGAGGGGGTCAACCCACGTGCTTTGTTTGAAGCTCGAATTGGGCCCGGCTAATCTTTAACAAGCGTTAGATACTACATTATTATCGACAATGTTTAGCTCTGTAAGCTCATCCCTTTTCATTGGAATACAGATGACGTGATGGAGGACTCTACGACGGTAGACGCGTGGACGCGGGGTTTTCAGATATGCCATCTGCCCCGCGGGATCTCCTATATCTAGTGATACCTACGGCCACGCGGTAGACTGAAGTATGAAGAGTCATGTACAATAGTATGGTTCTGACAAGAAACGCTGCCTGTAGAAAAAACCATACTCCTCGGTTACGGTCGCCATCGAGCGCCTCACAAGTGAGCAGTTCGAGGAGGATGACCTGAGCGGGATCCCGGATCTGGTTGAAGCAATTGGGCTGCAAGCAACAGGACCTGCGGAAGCCGCGCGAGCCATCCGGAAGAAACTAAAGTATGGCAACGTCCATCGCCAACTCCGAGCACTTACCATCCTTGATGGCCTCATGCAAAATGCAGGGTCCCGGTTTCAGCGAGCGTTTGTCGACGAACCTCTCCTTGAGAGATTAAGAGTTTGTGCGACCTCGCCCATGTCAGAGAAAGAAGTACGGGCTAGATGCCAGGTTTTATTCGCTGGTTGGGGGCAGACTTATAAGAGCACGCCCGGACTGGAACGGATTGCTCGCCTTAACAAGGTACAGCACACATCGACATTTTGGCAACCGTGGTGCTGACATAACAAAGGAACTTCCAAAACGGAAACAGGTAGTCACTCAAGATAGATCCAAAGTGCTAAAGGAAACTGAGCGGGACCCATTCGAAGATGAAGAGGATGAAGAGGCTCAGCAAGCTGCCAGCCGTTCCACAGCTCCTTCACCGACTCCCGGAGCGGCACCCAAGAGCCATAAATCCAAGCCAAGCAGCTCTGGTATCAGCAGCAGCCTATTTGGATCAACAACACCAACAAAGCCGAAGAAGTCGAAGAAGGGGTCGAAGAGCAAGAGCGGACCTTTTAACCTCGAGGCAGAGAAAGCCAACATGAAAACCAACATTGCTGAGTCCTCAGTTGCTTCTATCAACCTCCTCAACGCCTTGCAGAGGATTAATCGAGAGGAGGAACGTGTCTCGGAGAACCAAGCTTGCGTTGCTCAATTTGAGCGCTGCAAGTTACTCCGAAGGCACATTCTTCGCTATGTAAGTAACCTCTCCTTGTACTGACTTGATTGCTCATAATATGTGAAGATTCAAAATATCGAAGCCGAAGAATGGCTTGGAGCTCTCATCCAAGCCAACGACCAACTCGTCACCGCGCTCATGACATTTGAGCAGCTGGATAGCTCCATCGATGCAGACAGTGACTCCGATGACGAACTCGCTGAGCAAGCACATGCGTACCGAAGTAAGCAATCTGTGCTGGATACATTGAACTGCGCTGACAGATTTTCAAAGTGCTCCAAGAAAAGGGGAAAGCTGTCGACGGGGCAGCCGCGGAACTTGCTGGTTTAAAACTTAGCCTAGCTTCCGCAGCCCCTGCACCTGTGGCACCCCCTCGCCCTGCCGCACCACCAGTTGTGGATAACTATGATTCCGTTGAGGAAGAAGACGATGATAACCCTTTCGGAGATGCAAATGCATTGGAGAGTCCTGCTCTCGAGAGAGATGAGCCGAAGTGGTAAGAATATCCATGTCCAAGTTATGGATAGTGCTGATAAGTCTCCATAGGAGGTCAGTGTAGTTGGTGGATTCTTTTAATGCTGGTAGAGCGGAGGATGATGTTATTTGTGGTGCGGATACCATCGTTCTTGATGCGTGACAATTCGTTTGGCATGGGTCGATATCTGATGGTAACAGCGGATTGTTATTAGCGTAACATAGAGCTTGAACCTGGCAATTATGCCGAATACATGTTTATCTTTTGGTTATCTACGCTTCTCGCCTCTGTGCAGTTCCTATTCCCAAGCTTCCACCCTTCAGTCACTCACCCCAATTCCCACCACTTCAATCACTCACCCCCAACCCCCACCCACCAGCAATCCGGAACCAACGCTTATATACCCCAATAGCCCCATCACCCTCGACCCCAAGAAGCCTCATGGCGGATATGGGAACGTCTGCCTGCGGAACAGCAAGTGCTCGGTTCGAACGCAGCTCGAGACGATAAGTAAAATCCAAAAAATGGGTTTTCTTAAGATCTGAATACACAAGTGTATATTCAGATATTTCTTTTTGCATTTTTTTCGTCATTTATTGTATTATTCAGGCTGTCTGAATCGCTACGAAGGGAGAGTGAAAACGACCTCTTGAAGATTCATTGTATTTACGACTGTTCTACTGCCAATTGGGGTCATTTCATTCACTATATTATTGTAGGCAGATAACAGGAGTAAGACTACCTTGATTAACGTGATTAACTGGAGCATGCATATGAATATTGTGCGAGACGGGATCGATGGTGGAAAGAAGGGGTTGGCCAAGAGGGAGCTGGATGATATAATATTAGCCTGCCGAGCCAGATGCCGTAGAAACCTGAATTTCAAAAGGCTTTACAAGAAGACTTACATAATAAAGACCGAATTCAATTTCTGAGTCGAGCATCCAAGCGTTAGTCTCGCAGTAGATATGAAGTGGATGTAACGTGAACCATGTGTTTCTCAGTGCAGCTCTCATTTCTTGCCACCTCCCCGGTTTCTCACCAACTCCCAGTCTCTTCTCATCACATCACCTCGTTTTTTACCACCCATCTCTTTGATCCCGTCGTCCCTTCTTATCACCGCGTCTTGCTCCACCCTGCTAAAGTTTGACGCATCTGATACTTGCTTCACCACAACCACAATACTCTCTCCACGAGGAGTCTTCACGCGGCAACCCTAACTGGTTCACTGCTAACAAAGCAACAGTTGATTCGACCCCACTGACCATTACCAAAGGAAAAATACAGGCGTTTATTTAAGGGGCACATCGCATTCTCTACGCAATCGGTCCTTGCATGTTATGTGGTGACGGCCAACTCTATTCTGCCCTTGATATTGTAATAGGAATAGCAAGTGTTTACTGCCATATTTTATCCGTATGCTAAGACCCAATCTTACAATCCGCTGTCGGGGGTCTCCTTTGGTTGATTGGTATCATTCACCTGCGTCTCATCCGCTTCATACAGGCGAATTATTTCCCCCAAGGCCTCTTCCTTTACCTGTTCTTCCCTCTCATCCTTCATGAACATTTCCCTTTGCTTCATAGCATTGACCGCCCTATCCATTGCACCAGGATCAAACCTCGACCTGCCTGCCTCATCTTCACGCGCAACCTCAACAAACTGCCAACTCTCTAAAACATTCGTTGCCCCATCCCAAATAAATCTTCCCGACGTATAGAACCCAACAGCTGCCATCGCTACGCCCGCTGTATTGCAGCCGACCACCAACCAAGAGCTACAATCTATTTTGCCTTCAAGTCCCCAGCACTCATGAGCCACATCACGTAGGGCGAATATCCCGACAAAGTGAAATGCTATGTAGTCGATGGAGGTGAAGATGACACAGCAAAAAGCGCATATTTTGTACTTGAACTGCTGTCTCGCTGCGCGGAGAGAGTTGTGCTCTGTTGGAAAATCCAAGTTTGAGACGACCGAAAGGAGCAGGGAGGCTGTGCTGATGAAGACCCGTAGATATGCGACTTGGAAGAACTTGGTGAGAAAGGAGGTTATGGCGACCGTTACCATGTAAGAAATCTCGGAGGAGGAGAGTTTGTCTGTTGCCCAGTGTGCGGTAGAGACCAATTTATCCAAGCTCTCTCGTGTGAGAATAGAGAGACCCGAGCTGAGGAGTTCAGATGCTGATGGAGGTTTGATACTGGTTGCTCGTGACAACAATAACAAAAAGTACTCCAGAACGTCAATGATGATCGGTCTCAACTTGATAGGTGAGAGAATGACAAAAATAGAATCGTTGTGGATGCTTGCGACAAACGACGTGCTCGGTGAAGCGTAAACTTGATGTAACAGCAGCATCGCAAACAGAGCGACTAGCGCAGCGTACAGCATGAGGCCCATATTCGATGAACATAGAGCCACACGCTGTTCTGAGCGTCTGGCGTTCATGTTAGGTCAGGCTGACTGATAATGTAACATGAGATCGCAGACTGAAGGCTAGGTTGTGCCCATTGAGTGAGTGGCTGTGTAGATGGATGTAGAGTTGTTGAATGAAACACACGCATGTGGTTATCTGTTGTAGCGGGTAATGGGTATAGACAAGTTTGGATAGGCTCATCGTCTGGAAATCTTGTCGGTGAAATCACACTCACAGGTTCTATAATACTGTAGTACACCTATGTTTGATTGTAGACAGGCGGGCAACCTCGACAACTTCGGCTAGACTATTTTGGTGTTTGAGAAGTAATCAGATTATATTTGGTAAATTAAGCCATCCCTGCCAGCCAGACCAGAAACTAAGCACCAACACCCCACCAAATTGAGAACGAAAGCTATCATGGGTATTAAAATCGCCAAACCGCCCCAGCTCTGCATATAGCAACTGCATGTTCCTTACGCACCCTCCACTTGATCCGTTTACATGTCATTTGCTTCTTTCAGGTGCATTTTCCGCTTCAAGCATCTGATTTTGCCATGTTTTTTAAGAGTACGCTTATAATCACCAGATTGTACCTGGCTCATGACTCCAATGTCATCCTCTTCAGTCCAGACTCCAGGTACATCTTTCGGGACTTCCAATCCATTCGCATAATCTAAAAGAAGTTTTCCCGCAAGTTCAGTATCTAGTGTGGTAATCTTCATCATTCGGAGAATAATTTCGAAGTCGAACCCCTGCGCCGTGGAACGATCGAAAAACTCGTCTATCACTTTGAGTTGTGAAGCGGTCAGTGATTGCGTTGCCTCTTCGTCATTGCTGTTCTGAGAGAGTGGTGAATCATTCTGAGATTGCGTTGCATCTTCGTCATCGTTGTTCTGAGAGGGAGGTGTATGATCTATATTGGCTTCGAAAAGAACTTGGCGCGATGGAGAAGAATCGAGTTCCTTCGATGGAGATGGTGGGGGAAAATATTCAATATTAGTTTCGAAGAGGTTCTTGTTTTGAGCATTTGAGTGGTCTGGTAATTTTCCGTCGACGTTCAGGTGGCTATTATAGATATGTTCCGGTGTTGAAGGGATTTCATCTGCCCTCTCTTTGCCTTTCGAGATCCGTGGTCGCTTGCTGTGATTGTAGCTGGAAGTAGGCCTCGATTCCACAACTGGAGATACGTCGTCCTGATCATGAAGCCGCTTTTGCCTTTCGCGACCAGCAGTCCGGAAAGTTAAGGAAGTAGACTCCAGATGGCCATCGCTGCTTTCCACGATTTCTTCTTCCATGACTTCTTCTT